>NC_092794.1:4407212-4523983 GCF_918797505.1 Bemisia tabaci
ACCACTTTTGCCAGGCGACTACCGAATCTGTAGCGCGCATTTCAAATCTTCGCCTGCTCTCAACAAGATTAGAACAAGATGAGGACGAGAAAGCATTGTTTGATAAATGAGATGACGATGAGATATAAATTAGATATAAATGATCCGTCACATTCCTTCCTAGAAATGTGCCTGTTCCAGCTGAATTTAGTTTTTTATTTCTGAATGATGAAAGAATCTCAAAGGATCGAAATATGACTAATTACTAGCTCTGTAGCTTGCAAGATAACGCCCTTACCTGAGTTATGAATTTTTTCCAGTATCGTTGAAATATAAGTAGAGTACCTAGTAGCGGGCACCCAGTGTCACAGTATGTCATACTATTTGATGTACCTAGGTAATTCTCATCCAAATAAGAGAAGAATAAACATTTACCTTCATTAACCACCAAGTAGACGAAAGTTCCACTGTGAACTTAGTTGGCCAATAAAAATGCAAACAATGAAGCAATTATTTTTTTTTCCTGATCCAAATGGTAAGAACTCTAAGGCATAGTAAAAACTGTATTTATCATTCCTCAATAAATACAAGGTTGACTGTTTGCATGGAAATGATAGTACATTAGTTGGGGCTTATCTATTATTCTAAACTTCAGATTAAGTTGATGAAGGTAGCAGGTTGTTGTCAGCAAGAGCTGTTGATATGAGTATGTAGTTTAGAATGGTCAATTTTTAATTATGCCAGAGGAGCATCATCAGTATTTAATACAAAACTCTCAGGGGTCTCTGGATACTATGCCACCTCTTATCAAGAATGTTTATGCTAATTTTGTTGCTATGTGGTGATGGGAGAGATAATTTCAAGATTATTTGGTAAAAGTCGGACAAATATGGGATGCCAAGTTTATAAGAAAAATCTCACAAACCAAAGTGAACATTGTTTCATGCCTCTGCAATTTTCAGCTTCGGGCTAGGTTCTCGCAATGAAGGTCAGACAACGCGCTGATCAAACTTTGTGGAATTTATGTTAATTTTAGAATGTGTGCCAAAGTCACAGTAAGTATTCCCACAAAAATTGCAAATCTGAAAAATCTAGAAAAATAAAAGTACCTCTCAGCTCCGCGCAATTCGCACCCCTGCTAATAAATGTTGGAGAATAGAGAACACTTTACCCTCAAAACATTACTCGCACTGAGTTTAACTAATATGTAATTATATGTGTACGATGGTGGACTGAGCTGTACTTACTTACCAAACTTTGTTGAGCAAAGTTGGTTACTTAGGGAAATTCATTTAACTGCTGCCAAGGATTCACAAACTCTGACCTTGATAAATATTTCCGACATATACTTGAGATACAGTCAGATGTTTGGAATTCTGGACATTCAGTTATTGTTCACATACAAAAGAAATTGACTAACAAATACACAACCGTTTTATATTTCATAATGCTCAAACAAGAACATACCGACAGTTGTGATTAGTTCTCGACAGCACTCTGATAGCGGTAGGATAGCTAAAGGATCCCTATACCTGCGGCAAAAATGGAGTTGATTGAAATTTTGATTCACATGGTGCTAATGCTGTCAAGACTCAAGACAAAATTACACTCCACGCACAGTCAAAGAGTATTTTGATAAGTAAGATTATCATTAAGGAAGTTGCACAAATCACAAATCAAACCGAAGGACACGGACAAACCAAGGAGCCAGCATAGCCAGCTCAGAAACTCGGCAATTCAGTTTCCCTCACTGCAAAAGGTGGAACCATCCAAAGTACCATCAATGTTAAGTTGAAGGGGTGAATTACTTATTTAAAGAGTGCTAAGTCATTTTGGGACTTTTCGAAGAGATTTAAAGGAAAAAAATGGAAAATGCTCAACTGTAAATTGAACGTAAACAATCCGCCATTGTATCAAAGCTGACGCACAAATGAAACAAGCGCTAAACACAAGGGTAAAAAGTACATACGTAAATTGATTTTGTTTTATAAGGGAAAATGGTGAAAAAGTTAGGAAATTCATATTGGAAATTGAAGCTTTAAGATATAAAGAACTTCAGATAATTAATACAGTTTATTTAGAAACGGAGTTAAAGAAGGCAAAGTTAAGGAACTCAGAAGGAACAGGGTATTTTGTAGGAAAGGGTTGGTAGGTTTAGAATTGAATCGACGTATCGACGTATCGAACAGCGACTATCGGTAGCTCGAAAAAACCCTGTAAAATACACACTAATACAATAAGCGGTTACATCAGATCTTATGGGAAGCGCACTCACACATACAAAAAATCGCTTTTTCAGCGATTTTTTTTACAAGAGAACAGAGGAGAATCTCAACTAGCGATCGAGATTTTTCGAGATTTTTCATTGTTTAAATAGCCAGAGTGAAAGGAAAGTTCCCTCTACAGTTGATCACTGGGAGAACAACAACCGGGTGCAGGTTTGTGGGAAAGAAAAAAAATATCCCTAAAAGTACCTATTCTGATTCTGCTATGCTATGCGGGAATCCACAACTAAAGTAATCTATCATAAGCCAAATTGCACGATTTCTGACGGAAAAAAGGCTCAAATGAAGTAAAACTTATTCGCGTTATTTTTCACTTCAGTTTTCCGTGTGATGGTGACTGACGATTGAATTTATCATGAGCGCGGGGAGACTTTTTCTTCTGGAAAGTTGTTACAAGTGCCGGGCAAAGTTTATGGTTTTTGTGGTCAGCTGATTGGCTGATTAATCATTTATTTTATTGTGTGTTCTGTTCTGTTGTTTACAAAACATAGAAAGTTCAGCCCGTCAGCCGTCGCATGCCTTTTCGTTACCGGTAATAATTCTTCCACATTTCTGAAGGAGCATTTCGTGATTTTAGCGTGACTGGGTAAGAGTTTTTAAGGTATTAATCTCTGTATTTAAGCCTGTGACTAGCTATTCACAATCGCATAAACAGTCAGCTCAGTTGCCGCTGTAAAAGTCAAAGAGTATGTCGTCGGTGTAAGTCGGCAATCACATAACTCGGTTTGCGACGTTGCAGACTTCCTATCCTACTTTATTCTTTACACGGAAATCTACCCAATGGCAATTCTTCAATACTCCCATGATTTTTTTTCTCTGTGCGGAGAAGACTCTGCAAAAACTTCAAGGAATCATGTCACTTTGTTCTCCTTTAATAAAATAACATAGAGGCGGAGATTTTCAGACACCGCAAGCGAGTTATGTGATTGCCGACTTACACCGTTGATGTACTTTTGTTCAGCAATCTGTCTAACTAATCATGTCCTCGACAGCTCATCTGATTTTTAGGATAATTGAAAGTTATTTCATGCCGAACTAAATTGACAGTTCACACTGTTTTATCTCTCCCACAATTTCTCAATGGAGTCCATTCCATTATTCATCCGTTTGTTGGTGTCAATGATCAGTTTGAATGGTTAAACCAGGCTTGGGTCTAGCATCACATTAGTCTTAAGGTGATTCGATGGACACCATAATATTTTATGTCAGAATGACGTGCGATATATCGCATCGATTAGTTTCATTCTTTCAGCCTTCCATCAATTTTCTCGAATTTTGAGATCGCAATTCTGTTGCCAGGAGACTAAAGAATTCACTTACCTATTTTCACAGACAAATTCAACGTAATAAATTCGGGGCTTTTTTAGAGGAAAAATATTGCATTGATTCTGATATCAAAAGTGCACTGGAATGCGATATTTTCTCTCTGAAAAAACCACGCCTGCATTACATTTTATTTGTTTGTCAAAATCGGTGAGTGAATTCTTCAGTCTCCTGAGAAGAAAATTGCGATCTCAAAATTCGAGAAAAATGACGAGTAGTTGAAAAAATGGAATCAATCGATGCGATACATCGCAGCTCATTCTGACACAAAGTATGGCGTCCATCGAATCACCTTAAAGATGGAGTAGGTAACAGGAATGTCAGGTTCTAATATCAGGAAGGACTTTACAGCCTCATTTTACCCCTGTGAATGTGTAACTAGGTGCACTACTTTGATGTGAATTTGTTCCAATGAATTTAATTTATGAAGACCCAAAAATTAGCTGCATTTTTAAGTATTGAGTTACCTATACTTGCTTGTAAATGAAATTTCCGCTTTCAAAATTCTCACATGGTCTGTAGAGTGTCAAATTGTGGCAGAGTTTGTCGAAATTTACCAAACGTCAGAACATGTCAGCGCAAGAATTGTTTTCAACTGAAATTTTTCTTGACAAAACATATATCAGAATTATATCATGGTCGAATTAAGTAGCAGGCTTTATAATAGACTTAACAGCATTACTGTAATCATTAATATGGTCCGCTCTGAAGTTCGGTTGTTTGGGACTGGTAAGTTGTCTTTGCCATAAAACTTTACGCTTTTGAAGAGTGTAACAGAAGATCTGCCATCTTGATTCCTACATTTACTTCCAATGCTAAACTGAAGGCACTGCAAAACTGCATAAACTTATTCGGGGTGGACTCAATTGTATGAACAAGGTCACAAATTTAGGCAACCTATATTCGAATGCAGACTCAAAGTAGGTATTTAGTCCTCAAATCCAGACTATTAGGAACTATAGTAATTTTTGTTTGCAGCTGTCAAACAGAGATTTCAAGATGTCAAAAGTTAGCATTGTCAGCCAGGCCCGTGCAAAAAAAGGATCTTTGTAAGTATTTATGTTGCTTTTTTAACCACTGCACCAAACCAAAGTTTTGACAAAGTTTTGGTGCTCCACCAATAGGCACTTAAGTTGCCTGCAGCAAACATTTTGGAATTATGTTCTTTTAAAGGACCAAAATCCCGGAAAAACAGAATCACCAAGATTTTTGCCAATGGTGACTGTTCAGCGATATTAATCCAAAAATATCAACAGTGTAAGTCGGCAATCACATAACTGATTTGCGACGTCGCAGACTTCTTGTCATACTTTATTTTTTAAACGGAAAACTACTCACCAGCATTCTTTAAAACAGCCGTGATTTTTCATCTCTAAGCAAAAAAAAATTCTGCGAAAACTTCAAGGAATGATGTTAATTTGTTCTCCTTTAAAAAATAACGTAGAGGCAGGGATTTTCAGACATGGCAAAAGAGATTTGTGAACTGGATTTATGCCACCGATGTACTATGTGTTAAGTGTTTTGAAATTTCTTTAGGTAGGCGCATTTCCCTTTTAAACACATGAATGAAAGCAGATTAGATAATTTGGAATATAACTCTTCATTTAAGAAACCAAGGATTTTCTCATGCTCAGTTCATCAAGTAATTGCTTCTTACACATGAAATTCACAAAACTTTAGACACCTGCAAATTCTCCATTATTGGCACCTAGAGTGAAAGAAAATGTAAAGTATATTATCAAGGGAATGAGCTAAGTGATGTCTCAAAGTTTAATTATAGGAACTCAGTGTCCTTTGCTCTCTAATCTTTTTAAAATGAATATCCTCAAAATCTTAATCAATTCGCACAAGCAGCAAAAATTTACTTAAAATAATCATATCTAATGAGGAATTTGTTGTTCCTGCTGACTGCTGTTTTTTCTTTCCTCATATTTTTGTTGAATGTTGCAGGATAAAACGGGTGGTTAAAGATCGACCAAAAGACGAAGTCACCGAAGAACCTCTGAAGAAAAAATTAAAAGGTAACTACTCCCTAATTAACCTACCCTAGGGCAGGGTGTAAAAACGCTGAATTTCATTGATCTATGGATTGCAGCAAACTTGAGCAAAATCTGAATTCATGAGGAAAATTAAATTTTTGGGTTTACTAGAGTTATCTATAACTGTAACAAAGAGGTCCTGAAAATTGTAGGGTTCTGAGGTATTATTAAAATCAAGACATATGCTGCGAGAAAAAATTGATGCTGAATCTTGCAAACCGTGTATCCTGGTTTGCAATGTTGCAGACTTCGTGTCAAACTTCCTTGTTTAAATGGAGAACTGCTCAACGTCAAATCTTGAAAATTTCTGTAATTTTTTCTCAATGTGCAAAGCTAATTTATGAAAAAACTTCAAGGAATTGTGCTGATTTGTTGTCCTTAAAAAAAATAAGATAGGAGCAGAGATTTTTAATCACTGCTGACTAGATACTTGGTTTGGAGGTTTCACTGTCGAATAGGAAGATCATGCAACGAGCTGTCAGCCCTCTGTAGCATTGTTGCCAGATAGTGCCGAAAAATCAGTGTTTTTTTACATTGAGTCTTATTGAAATTACCCTTGATTATTATGGAGTCTGGCAAATGTGCTCCGGAGCTTTCTGAACTCATTTTAATGGTAATAATTTTGTAAAACTTTCATTTCAGCTGTCTGTCTATTAAGGCACACCACAGCAGGCTTGCTAGATTTAGTCATTTTGCATCAGTGATTACTTTTATCAAGGTCCCCATATTTTTTTTCTTAAAGGAAAAAAAAAGCTGAACATTTGACTGTTGAGTTCGGTGTAATTTTTAGTGCTAAGTCTGAAAATTACCATAGTTTTTTCCCTACACTTATGATTTTCATTGAAAATTGAGATCTTCCTAAAAAATCTGGGCTTTTCAAGGAAAATCTAATTTTCTAAGAAATTGATGCATGACAGAGAAAAACGGAGGTCGTTTTTGGATTAAGCAACCATAAGTACAAATACAGATAAGTATTGCATGCCTTAATATTTTTTTTCAAAACGTTAAAAAGTGATTGCTAATTGATGCATGATGATGCAGTGATTGATTCATTTCTCTTCAGTTATAATCCCCTCTGCATAAAGCCCTCAGTGAAATAAGCTTGAAGAAGTATCACCCTTGACACATTTACCCACGAATTAATGTTTGTCAAGAGTTAATTTGATCCAACTTGAGATTAATTGTAATTTTTACTAATAGGAAGACCACGGAAGATCAAAGTATTTTGCACATGGTGCAGAGAGGAAACCCTGAAGCTCCCATATGTTTTTCCCTGCTCTGATGGGAAAAAAGAATTTTGCTCTGAAAGCTGTCTTGCTGAATTTAGCAAGGTAAGTTTATGCGTTTTATTTTCACACTTGAGGTTTTCCCGTTTGGGAAGAATATCATACGGATAATGTATAAGATTTAACATTTTTTTTTGTGATGATCAGCAATGGGGTTTTGATAATTTTGAACAATAAAATATGAAGCAAATTAGTGAAAGATTTCTGTTGAGTATTCTTTCGGCTTTCAAACAAGCTGAAGACTGTGAAATTCAGTTAATAAATTTGGGACAAAACCAAATTTTGTTAAGACCACCCTCTGTCACTCTATACCCACCTTCTGATTCAATAGGAGATCATACCAGAATCATTCAATTTTCCCTCTTGAAGTTTGGGGTGCTGGATGTGGAGGTTTATTCTAATAATCATATTTTCAGCTTTACTTTGGTGCATATATTCGGTATTTTTGATCAACTAGTTTGCGAAGGAATCATTTAATTTTTGTCCACAATTTCGGTCACCGGTGCACCCCTTGACTTGCGATGACTTGTGATTATTCTGCAGCAGGGATCCTGTGGACTGTGTAAAATAGAAAATCAACCGGTAAAAATGTTTTTCGTTGTTTTATAATGCCTGTAAACATAATTTTAGTAGCTGAGAGAAACTTATGTAGAGTATGCAATCTGACTATGCACCAAGAGGTAAAAACGCTTTGTAACAAGGTGAAGATTTTCACAATGTCGAATCAGTATATCAATTTGAAGTTGAGATCAAGAGGATTTAAATGAATGAAATCAATCTCTACTGCCTCCAGCTCCCTTCATTTTTTAAGAAAAAGTTGGGAGATTTTCGGATGAGTTTTTGATGCATGGAGAGGTAAGCACCCAGCTACTAGAGGTGGTTCCAGTAAATTCGAATTCCCTGGTGACTGCTGTTACCTGACTCAACATTGTCACTGATTTTCAAAATTTGAGTTTGTTTGTCTGAGTGAGTTGTATCTCTTTACTAATTCGATTTATCCTTTTTGATTTGGAGTATATCAAGTTGGGAAACTTACTTCTTTGATGAGTCTTGTGGTGATATTGAACAGTTTTTAGTTTTAGTTATTGAACAGATGTGAAACTCTGTGGATCTCAAGGAATGTGAAGCACGATGGACATTTTAGAAGGCTTTCTGATGGACTTGATATCGTTTTTTTTTTCTGAGAAATGAAACATCATTAGGATGAGGAATTTCTGTGATAACATCAAGTCATTGAGATCCTTTGACTGTCAGTTTAAAGAGTTAAATTGTGGCAAAAAATTCACGTTATTGCCCTATGTCCCTTTCATCTAAATTTGAATATCAGATTCAATCCAAGAATGCATTACTTGGCCAATGCAACCTTGCTTGTAGCCAATGCTTTTAAAAATGCTTGATCGGGTGATATTTTTCTAAGGCCGCAAAAGTGCTCGAGTTCTTGGAAAGTGGTTAAAATGAACTCATATTAATTCTTTACTATTTGTCAGCAGTAAATGCTTCTTAATAAGAAACGACAAAGCATTTGACAATGAGAAGATTGTTTATAAAGACGTGAAGAAGGAAATTTTGATTTACCCTCGAAGAGAAGTAAATATTGTCGACCTAGACTAACAATTTTGACAGGAAAATTCATTTAAAAAAATATGACATCGAATTTTTTGAAAAGAACTTGAAATATTCTTCAAAAATTCAAAATTGCCTTCCATAACCATGTTTTAATGTATGTATTATGGCCCCTTGTTTCAGGCAACCAGGGCTCGTAGAAACTCTGAATCAAATGGACATGGCGAAGAAAATGCCAAAGTGAATGTTGAGGATGGTAAGTTTAATGAAAAGCGCATCTTTTGCATAGAATATGGCTCCAAAATTTTTTTTAGGAATAAATCAAGTTTATAACATTGAATTTTTTCTCCAGGGTGTCTACAGGTCTGGAAAACTGGGAATCATCAGTGAGTTCCATCAGGTCAGGGAAATTAGAGAATTTTACGAAAAAGACCGGAAGTTGGGGAAATCTGGAAGTCTGAAAAACATCAGCGCTGTTCACACAATCAAACTGATTCTTAATGTAGAGGTATACTTTGATCAATAGAAGGAGAAATAAGTTTCAACGAGGAGTTGTAATTTTAGTTAATCAAATAATTACCACACGAAGGAAAGGTATGCAGACAGAAGGTCTACAGCAAAAATGTCCACAAGCAGAAAGTCTACATTTTTTGGTCTATACGTTTACAATTTCTGGATCCAAAAGTTCACTATGAAAATGTCTACAAATAATAATGTCTTCTAAAAAAGTCCATACTCAGAGTTAACTTCTGAATGGAATAGGTTGAGTGAACTCACATCAGTTGCTTCTTTAGTTTCGTATCTAAGGAGAAGAATCATCGTGTAATTTTCCTTTAATAGACGCGTTATATGTAGACATTTACTTGGGCATTCTAAAAGTAGACTTCTTCTTTGTAGACATTTTGACTGCAGACCAAAAAATGTAGACATTTTTTGAGTAGACGTTTTTGTAGACCTACTGTCCGTGATTCGAAGGAAAATGGTTTATGTGAGTCATTTGGACTTAGATCAATGCCAAATTTTTCTTATTTTCAGTTTGAATCATTGCTCTGAAAAGTTATGGAATTTTGATAATTTTTCCAGGGAAAATCTAGGAAAGTGCAGAATTTTTCCTCCTTGAGTCTGTAGACACCCTGTTTCTTGCATACTGATTCTGAGTGAATTACTTTTCATTGTACAGATTTTCTGCCACCAACCAAATATTATTTGGGAAAATTTTGGTTCATTTAACACTAACCGCAACATTTTTACAAGATAATGCATGTCAATGTGCTCCAAAATTCACTTCTTAGCTTCTGTTCTCTCATTATAGGTATGTCATGGTTTTTTTGGCTAATCACGCTCCAACGCTGTCAAGAACAACATGTCAAATTAACATGAATTTAAGCCAGTGTTTTAATTTTTTCATCCTGTGCTTTTTTCCTTTTACAATGATGGAGAAGCGTAATTAGGTGTGAATATCAGAGCAAAAGCTAATCATCCAACATAATGCACCGACACAGTGAAGTTGGATTCTGCAGAAATGAAAGTAGTGCTCTTCAAACTGAGTTCAGAAAGGTTATTTAATCTCACAAAAAAATGAAAAAATGAATAAAATCAAGTGCATCTCTTATGGTATTTCTTGCTATGAAATAGTTTTTATCTAGGCTATTTGTTCCTTCACTTTAAAAATTGCTTTTGATTAGTTCAGTAAAAACTGAACAAAGGAGATGAGAAAAGAAGGTTCAACAAAGAAACTGATCAATACTCTTATTAAGGTGCACCTAAATTCCATTATTTTAATTTTTTGTTTCAGTCATCGAAACCATGAAAGAGAACTTCAACCATGAGAGGATATTACCCCCCGACACGAATGCCCCAACTACAGAACCAAAAATTTCAAGTAAGTGCAGCAGATTTTTGAAAGGAGACGGTGGCTCATTTTTATTGAAAGTAGTTTTGAGGAACTTTTCTTCTTTATTCTAATAGACGTAGACTTCACAGCTCTAATTCCACCATCTAATAATTTGCCAAAAGTAACGGATATTTTCATTTGTGAATTCTAAGATCTGTGGCATGACTAAATGTGACAAAAATAAAAGTGTAGAGAGGATGATCAAATTAAGGTTCAGTTTATTCTAAAGGTTACAAAAATTTGATTCTCAGGTCAGATAAAGCTTACATCCATCTTTTCCGCAGGCCTCTCTTCGAATTTTTTTCTCTAGGATTTGATAAAAGTAAGCTGATGCATCGATATGTTGTATCTTATAATTCAGCTGGGGTCACAAGATCAAAATAAACCTATCAATCCAACAAGGTCAGATTTCCTCTGATTAATTCTAGCTTTAAGCGCCAAAAGCACTGATTTCGAAGCCCACATTCTACCCAACCAATGAGAATATTATGCTCTGTCAAACTGAAGCAACTTGCATCAATTTGATGGTGTGCTGTCTGTGATTTGATAGTGTGTGTGGCTGTTAACCAACTGATCAGAATCAGTTGGTTAACAGCCTGGCAGCAGCACTGTTGGATTGATGAGCTTATTTTGATTGTGTGCCCGGCTTTTCTCTGTCATGCTTATTTTAATCAAACATCAAGCTGATAGCAGCATTATTGGGCCAGTTGCACTGGTCACAGAATTGTATTTTGATGCTTGATTTTTTTAGATTAAATGAAAACATTAAGATCTGTCCAAACCGTAACTTTCTACGTTCAATATTAATCGAGATATCGCCCTTTGAAAATTTGGGTTTTTGACGTTATGCACCGCGGTAGTGACACCCTTGGTTTCTTCCACCTTGCTTTCATCCGTGTTTCTCGTAGAGTAACCAGTGCTAATGTATGTCTCCCTGACTGATTAAACCAAGGTGGAAGAAACCAAGGGTGTCACTACCATGGTGGATGATGTCAAAAACCGAACTTTTCAAAGGGCTATATCTCAATTAATATTGAACGAAAAAGGTGGGTTTGGACAAATCATGAAACTTCAGCTAATTTATTGGAATTAAGCATCAAAACACAATTCTGTGACCAGCACAACTGACCCATTAAATTAATAAATAGGAGAAGCAGAATCGCTTTACACTGTGATAGTTTATTATGTGAAAATTACATTTCGCTTAAAAGGAAGTATTTATGAAATCGTTCATTAGTAACACCATTTTGAAATATGATTGTAGAGAAAGAATTTGTATTTGTTTCGAAATATGATTGTGGAGGATAAACCAAGCATATATCCCCACCATCCAATGTAGCCTTCAGCGTACCGATATCCAGTAAGCTTTGTGCCCATATTCGCATAACTGTAATTCAGCATTGATAATTGTGATCGGCGAAATGTTTTTTAAGTGTTATTTGTTATGTGTTTTTTTGACCTTTCTAACCTAAGCTCTGATGATGGCCGAAAGCCGAAAAGCTTTAGCGCATAATTTAGTAAATAAATCAATAACTAAATACACATATAACACCTTGGCTACTCTTTTCTCTACAATCATAAATGGAAGTGTGCCAACTTTGGGCACTTCTTCAAATCCAAAATGAGCACAATTTAAAAAAGTGCTTACATTAGGCAGAATCATTGATTGGTTGTTTATCAATAAGAGAGGGCTTCATCCAGTCAATTTAGAAGACTCACTAAGTCTACCCAGTTCTCTCTTTTTTTCTTAATCGATCCTCTTCTTTAGAAGTTACATAAACCATGACAACACAGTACCTGAGGGTTATCTTGAGACCCTCAATTTTTGCAGGATTCATTGCCTATGCGAAGAGACAATTTTTAAATTGTGCCCATTTTGGGATTTGAAGAGGTGCCCAAATTTGGCAGACTTCCATTTGAGTGAAATTTCCTCTAGACGATGAGTTCAACATTTATTCTTTTTTGTCAATTTCTGCCAAAACAGATGGTAAAGAGTTGGCAACTTCAACTACACAAAACCTTAATGACCTGGAAGCAGATCCCAATCAGTGGTCCGTAGAAAATGTCATTCAATATATCTCCTCTGCAGATCCGGTTCTCCTTCAACATGCAGACGTATTTTACAAGCATGTAAGTATGTATGCAGTATGTTGCTGATCTTCAGAGAGAGTGGTATCTGTGGACTTGACCTGAAGTATTTCAGAATAATTTTCGAACTTGTGAAATGCATGGGCATTTAATTTCAGAGCAATTTTTAGTTTTGCCTTTTTCTTTTCTTAGGGTTTTGACGGTTTGAAGAACCTAGTTTATCAACGGTGAAACCAGAGACAGGAGACCCTTCACTGCAGCCTAATTGTTGAAATTTTGTGTTTGTCGGGTAGGCATAGATGACTCAGGTTAAGAGGCGGAGCGTGATTGGTCGGCTAAGTCCTATCGCTGCTTTATCATGCCTTTGTCAGGTGGAATGGACAACATACTGTCGGAAACTTAAGAGGTGCCTCCAGCTTGTTGTGAGTTCCACCCAACATAGGCACGATAAAGCAGCATTAAGACATAGCCAACCAATCACGCTCCGCCTTTTAGCCAATGTCATCTATGTCTACCCGACAAACACAAAATTTCAACAAGCAGGCTGCTGGTCCCTCGGCGACAGGTTGAATCTACTACTTTCTGGGATTCGACACTCTCTTCTGGACAATTCCACAGGAGCAATAGTCATCACTCTTTTTCCAACTGTTGATGTACCTACCAGGTGAATGATGAGCTTTGGGTGATGCCATGAACGAAACAAGTTTCCCAAACTTCGGTTTGTTTGCGGAACGAAATTCTTAACACATTGTTACCCTTTCACCTATTAGGTAGGTCAACAGTTGAATGTTGGAATCCCGAAAGTAAAAGCCTCCAGCATTGCAAAGATACCAGTGAAGGGTTTTTTGTCTCTGGGCAAAACTTCCAAACCACGCATCTTGGTTTGCCACATTGCAGACTTCATGTCATTCTTTAATTTTTAATCAGGAAACTAGTCAACGGCAAATCTCAAAAATTGCGTCATTTTCTCTCTCTGGGCTAAGAAAATTCTGTGAAAATTTCAAGGAATAATCTTGATATTTTCTGCTCTAAAAAAATTAAATAGGAGCCAAGTTTTTAAAACACTGCAAACAAGATACTTGGTTTGGGAGTTTCACCATCGATATGTATGAGTCTGAAAGAGTCAGGAAATTTTAAATTTTTTCGGGGGGGGGGGGGGAATTGCCTAGAAGTTTGTTACAGGAAAAGTTTCTCACAAGTTCGGGAGGAAGAGAAGAAAAATCCAACCGCAGTATTTTGAAGTAATGAAAAATGGGTTCTGAGTCTTGAGTCATCCAATGTAAACAGACTTTTTTTGCTTAAATGCATTCAATAAGTTTTTTTTTTTTTTTTTTTTTTTTTGAAGAAGCAGCTCCGAGAATCCTAGTGGACAAAAATGAACTTGCCTGTCATGGGTCTACTGCTCGGTCGGTTTTTATTTTTGAATGCTCAACAAGGGCTTGTTCTAAAGATTATTTCGGTTTCTGTTATCACAATCGAATCACATTATTACAGCTGTTCCTGTTTGCTCCAAAAATACAAACGTTCAGTACTTTTTGAACGTATGGGTGTTGCAATGATTTGAGTCAAAATTGAATCAACGTATGCAAAAACGTCCGATGTCCAAGACAGTGTTTCAGAATTGGAGTGGACAGTTTTGTTGTAACTCAAGGACATAAGATGGTTTAAGACGTTCGGAATGTAGAAAAATTGTATAAATAATCCCCTGGGTGTAATTAAATGTTTACAAAAGAGATGGATCCGATTCATCAGTGTCGTGGGACAAAAGAAACCCACCGCAATTATGAAAACCTGTATTGGACAACGGACGTTTTCGCATACGTCGATTCAGTTAAGAATTTTAAATGCTGTAAATTGAACAAAGTTGAATTGCAGAGCTCAAAAAGTAATCTTTGTATATGTATGATCTCAGGGAAAGTCTTGATAAAATTTTGGAATTTTTGATGTGTAGTTATTTTAAACCCAGACCAACAAAACAATTTTCTTTTTGTCTATGATGTCACTTTTACAACTTTTTACGTGTCTCCTAGTGTTGTAATGTCAGTCAGTTGCTTGTAAATGAGAGAATCCTTTGCATTGGGTTAAGAAATGAAGGGGAAAATGGTCTTGCATCCACAAGCAAGAGCACTAAGAGTATGTAAGCAAATTAAAGATTCCCCTTTTGACCAGCTGCTGACCAGTTTTGTTGCTGCTGTCACACGGTCCGACACATACGTAGTGAACTCGAAACAACACTTTCTGTTTACATTATTTCGGAAACAGCATCTTGAAGAATGGAGAATTTGCACACAAAAATTTCATTGCTTTATCTGAAAGTGCCTGATGAGCTGAGTTTGCAGTATTTTTCATAATTTTTTTCTGACATGGGAAATCGGAGAAAAATCTATTTAAAAATGAGAAAATGTGCCACCTTATTACGTCATCTGGTGGCATTTCCCATCTAAACACATGTATTTTAGCAGAATCGGTCATTTTGTCATATCTCCTCTAATAATTGCTCAGTTTTTGAATCAAGGGTATCTTCGTGTTCAGTTCACTCAGTAGATCCCACTGAATTCATCCACAAAATTCATCAAATTTCAGACCATTGCAAATTCTCCATTGAGACAAAGTCATTCATCTTTGGCAGGGTTTTTTTTTATATTTTATTTGAGGAGCAGAATTAATGCTTTGTATATTAATTATATTTTGATTCTCTCTTTTCAGGAGATCGATGGCCGAGCGTTCTTGTTACTGAATTTTGAAATGTGTATGAAATATATGGGATTGAAATTAGGACCCGCCTTGAAAATTTGCAATCTTATAAGCAAATTAACAAAAGGTCGCAGGTTTGTATGAACTCAATTTTTCTCAGGCTTTTCATGCTCCCCTTCATTTTTCACTAAGTCAAAGGATCTTGGTCTTTGTTATTTTGCTGCCTTACAGACTGCCTAGATTAAGTTCATTGTGTCCCTCTGGGAACGTCTCCCATTTAAACACCATTTTATTTTCTGTAATCCATTGACACATGACTTATCTTTTTTGATAACCAAGCCATGTTCCTGATTTGATTTTTTAGCACTAAAAATTTGTAACCACACCTTCAACCTTCTGTAACGTCTTTTTTAAAAATGTAGTGCGGATAATATCATATTATAACAGTTTTTCCTCTCAATAGCAGGAAAATATAGAAAGATTGTACCATGTAAAATAAGTCGACTGAAGAAGAGTATTGTTACCAACAAGCCAGCTTATTAACATAAATATCACCGTTCTTGCATTGGAGAAGTCTGCTCATCAATAAGTCGTCACCTTCTGGCCAAAGTATCACAAGCGCCATGTGTACATAGGCACTATGTTGCCTAATTTTTCAACCTTTTCAAATTTTTACAATAAATCCAGAAAACAGAATCTTTTGAAAATTTATCTAATATTTCTTGTCATCAAAATTGAAGCGCCAGGAGCAGAAAGGGTATATCTAATTACGGTGTCTCAAAATCAACGCTGACGTTTCATCCAATATGATTAAAGCAAATGTATGTACTTTATTGTAACTTTTACTGAATACTTTTTATGATTTTATAATGCTGTAAACATAAAATTTCAGACAATTCACCTAATCGTTTCCTCTTCAAACTTTAAATTAGCACTGGAAATTCTGAAACCCCGCAACTGAGAAATGCCCTTTCTACACCCAACGCTTCAATTAATCCCTAGAATTTTCTTGGAAATATGTGCAAAAGTTTCAAAGAAAAAATTGAAGCAACATTGAGATGTCCAGCATCATGGCGCTTAAGCGTTAATGGCGCCTGCGATACTTTGGTTGGAAGGTGATAAAGTGTCAATGGGCTCATAAAGAGTATTCTAGTTGTAAGTTTCTTTAATAGTTACCATTTATGGTTTATCTTGTGTTCATGATATGTCTGAATACACTGCCCTTCAAGTTATTCTGTGCTCTGAAAAACGAGATCTTTCCATTTTAGTGGCTAAGGCTAGCAAGCATTCTAAATTGTTCATGTCACTGAAGATTTTTCATAGCTTGAAATGAAAGATGGTATTAAACATGAACCTGCCTTTCCAGAAGCCATGTAATGAATCAAAATTCTTCAGAAGTTGGAAAAAACCAAAGAGAGATCATAGATTTTTGTAAGCTAATTTTTGAATTCAAGTGTCAAAAGTGCACTCTGTTTAGAGAACCTTAGTCAAAATATTTCATTATCCTCTCATAACTTAGTATGGACTTTAAGTATTTTGCTGTAAAAGAGTTAATCTGAAGTTAGATTGTTTTTGAAATGGCTGATTCAAGTCTTCTTCTTGACTTTGAGCGCAAACATTTCTCATTCTTTGAAGAACATTATCAAAACTATGAAGATCGAGGAAAAATATCGCTTTTGGTCCTCAACTCCTGGTGAGATTTTTTCGTCTGAGCAGAAGTTGATTGAACCATGTGTTCATTTAATGATAAATTTCGTTCAGAGTCCTTTTATATTGTTCTTTCATCCAAAGAACTCATGATGTGTGTATATTCCAAAAAAGGATTTATGAGGTTATTTTTTTCACTCTCTTATATTGTTTAGCTTAAATTGTATGTATTATGTGTCCTCTGAGGCTCCTACAGGGTAAAATGAATTTTGTTCTAATTGATAAGCACTATTGACCTATTGAATATTATTTATTTTTGTATTTCCTCTCCCCTTTATTGATATGATTTATTTTTTGATGCTAACCAACCGTAAAGTTGCCGGCATAAAAAGTACCAGAGCATCTCTACAAAGAATCTTCCCAGTGAATTCGTAAAAATTGATGTTTTCTTGTTTTCCAACCTTCTCATTTCATAAATGCTTTCTTTACAAGGCAATCTGCAAGTCGTTGCAAATAAAACTCGAATATGTTTAGCTTGGAAATTTTGCCTAAACCCATGAAGCTCAGGTAAAATATCACAAAGGTTTTCTTTTTTGGTTTTTTCCGGATTCAACAAAAAGCACTAGAGATCTCTTTGTTAGAAGTTCTTTTACTTTGTCCTCATTTAAGTTATACAAAAAGAAACTTGATATATTTAATATTCATTTATTATAATCTTACCTCAACTATTAACATTACCACTGCCTTAATCATACCACTGATTTCTGTCTAGAATGCAATGCAAATTATCAATGGAACAATTTCGTTTTATTGCATCATTTATATCAAATATTGCAGACAGAATGCTTTAAATGTATCTCTTAATCGCAATGTTTAAAAGTCTTTGATTACGTTTTCAGCTTTTAGTGCTACATCTTTATGTGTTGCAGCATCCTAAATGGTGGATGACAGGCCTTTTCCCACCATATGGTTACAGCATCATAGATTTAATCAGTTGGTGTGCAATGAAGAACCAATAGTTCTCTCTTTGGTGCTTGGTTCTTCACCAATATTTTCGTAGAATTTTCTTAAATTAATGTGAAAGTATTTTTTTTGTAGGTAACGATGCCCACCAAAAGCTATAATTTTCTTCCTTTTTAAATAAGATTTAATTCTTGCACTTACTTTAATGATAAAGTTGAAAGTTTTAGACTCTTCAAATTCATGAACTATGTTATAAATCACTTCTTGATGCATCATATTTTGAGGCATAGCTTTACTTGATCTCTTTTTTTCATTCTGGTGTAGAAGTATTTGTGTATTCTTTTTTTTATTTTAAATTTGGGTTGAGTTTTTCTGTTGCGCCATAATTTTCAATGTAATACATACTTTTGTCAAAAGAAAATGTAGGAACAATGCCAATCCATGATTCCTTATCAAGAAACAAAGAGCAAGAAGCGAGATAAGGAAGCTGCATATGAAGTTTAGAAGCAGAGATTGTGGTCGGTAATTTACCAATTCCTATAGTTTCAAGATGACAAAAGAGGTCCTCAAAATTGTTCAAAGGATCTACTCCTGCTAACACAGTTAACATGTTTTTTTGAACACTCTTTCATTAGAGACAATAGGAAGTAAAAGCACTTGTGATAGAGAACACTGAATAAAAATATATTCTGGGAGTCATTCCTGTCGCACTCTCTGCTGCTAGACAAGTTTTAAGTCATTCAAGTGTCATGTTTCAAGTTAGTTATAGTGCTTGAGTTAATCGTACACCCATAAGTCCTTGAAAATGTTTCCCAAAATACTGAATCAAATGCCTCAGTTATCTCTACAGAAGATGAGTTTCGTGCCATGAAAATTTATTCTCAACACCATATCGACGGTTTAAGTCGGCAATCACATACAAGTCATTTGCGACGTTGCAGACTTCCTATCACACATTATTTTTTAAACGGAAAACTACTCAACGACAATTCTTTAAAACTGTCGTGATTTTTCTTCTCTATGTAAAGAAAATTTGGCAAAAACTCCAAGAAATGATGTCAATTTGTTCTCCTTTAAGAAAATACTATAGAGGCAGAGATTTTCAGACACCGAAAACGACTTATGTGATTGCTGACTTACACCGTCGATATAAATTATGCTTGGCGAAACCTTTCCAAGGATTTTGATATAGTGCCATGAAAATTTCAAACAAATTTGATTGCCAAAAACTGGCCCTCTTCTTCAAAATTGTTGAAACAGTACATGGCTTTCCCAAAAACTTGCATGGAGCTCTTGCATGTGTCAGAGATTTTTTAGTTTAGTACTTATTTTTATGTAAAATCCTGTAAGCAAAATGATGGTTTTTGCTGAAATGCACATCGAAGCTCCAAAAAAGCACTGAAAGTTGAGGCTGTAAAATAGGGATCCCCCCCCATGCTATACTGAGAGTCCACCTTTACATCCAGTCAAATTCACCATGCATATGTCGCAGGCAAACTGCCAAATCATGCATTTTGATAAATGCCGAGGCAAATAGTTAAATATTCTTACTTAGACTGAAATTCTAACTATTTTTCTGACTGTAGACAAAATAATTCTCTGATCATGTGGAAATGAATTCCTTGTAGAAACTTGTTCCATACGATTATAAATACGTTTTTTCTAGTCCTTAAATGCAAATTCATCTCAAAACATGCAGCATTTCGTAAAATAAAAAGTTTTCACAATTTGAGCGTTTGAAGAATCATGAGGAGCATTTCTGAATAGGAAGTAAAATGACAGTTTGTATTTAGACGGATTTATAGTCTCAAAATAATAAAAATTAGAGAGGTATTTGTGAAAACAAAAAACCTTGTAAACATTGAAAATTTGAGTACCTGCCTAGGCATTTGATAAAATGCTTGATTTGACTATTTGACTATTTGCCTCTGACCTATAGATAGGAAGTAAATAAATCAGCAGGGTTGCCATTTTTTGGAAAATCCATGGCTGAAACCACAGCAACTCTGCTAATGTACTACTCCGTATTAGTGCACGGAGAGTTTGACTGGATTTAGAGGTGGACTTTCAGCGCAGCATGGTAGATTCCCTCCATTTATGACCTCAATGAGAGCTTTCCATAAGCTTGGGACCCCGTTTCATAGAATGCCGGTGGCAGAAAACCAGGATTACTGCTTTAAATATCTGGTTAGTTATGCATTTTTCACCACCAACTCCTAGGATGTTAAATCAGTATTGATTAGTCATTTTGAGAAATGAAGGGAATGATGCAGTTTAGTTTGTCTCGATTAGCTTTATTTCTGAAACTTCAAGTTCCCCACTATATTTTACAGAAAGTTTGGTTTGGAAAATCGGAAAGTTACGGTTTCGTTTATTATGTCTAGTTCATCATTTTCAGATTAAGTCAGCTAGTAAATTAAGGAAACTATGAATTTCGGAACTTAGTCTTGCTGAAGAGGAATCGAAATGAAAACACAACATACACTCCTAAAATACTGATATTTTCTTGAATATATAAATTGTGTATTATTTGTTGAACAACCTCACCGCTTCTACTAAAGTCATGAAATTTAATCATCAGTATTTATAAATTTTGCCGCACTTAATTGGTTTCCTTAACTTCCTGTTTTTCAAATGACACACTTTAGTCGCTTATTATTGATGAGCTTTTATACTGAAAAGCTTTCAATGATTGTAAGCATCTATCTAGCATATGTCTAGGCTGTTTCCTGTCTAAAAATAAGTTCCTAGGTAATTCAATTATAAGTACCGAAAATTAGGGTCTTTTTTGCAGAGCTTTTCACACGATTCCCATAATTGTAATTGTTGAAGCTTCATATTTTTTTATTAAAATCTTGTTAATATGAGTTCATTTTTTTAGTGTAAAAGTATACTTGTTTTATGTTTTTTAATAAAGACTGATTTAAAAAAATCAATCCCTAATTGTTTTGAACTGGTTTCAATATCTTTTCGGTATAAATTTTCTTTGTGAGCCAGTTGTGAGCCATAGAGAAAAAAAGGAGGTGTTTGCATTTCGGGCATCTTGGAATTTTTTTGATGATTTGATGACGTAGGTCGGTACAGCTACGTTTATCCTGTCGATTTTCTTGGAAATTGTGTAATTTAAGGAAAAAAGTCATTCTATAAAAAGTGCTTGAAATTATATAATGAGTTAATTTAAGTAAAAAAATCGGACATTATGGTCCTTTTTTCATATTTCGAATTCCGGATTTTGCTGGCCAGGTTGTACCGACCTACGTCACAGGGTAAACAAACCTCAAGATGCAAACACCTCCTTTTTTTCTCTATGGTTGTGAGCTCCAAAAAACTAGTGGAGTATTTTAGACCAGAAAATCGGACTCAGCGGGTCATTGCCAAGGGGACTGCCCACATTGCATTAATAATTACTTTGGTGAAGAAAAACAGAACAAGTTAAATTAAAATTTTTGATTCTATATTTTAACAATTTATTTTTGAATTTACAAGAAACTTTGATACACCAAGATAATTACATTCTCAAAATGGTTTTGTATTTCATTTAAAACAGGGTAGTAACCAGAGCTACTTGAAATTACTATGCACTCCTGAAACCATTTGGATGAGCACCATCAATATTGATATCTTTTTCTAGGAAATAAGTTGGAAATTGAACCACAATGAGAGGGGTTTCCCGTTCTCCTATGTGAGCGGAAAAATACACAATGAATAAACCATCCAGAAACCAAAATACAAGTTGTGTGCTTAAATTTTGGAGCTTTTTGATTCCCTGCTAATTGGAACACGACCGAATTTTTATGCAGTTTTTCTCGAATTATTTGTCGGGTGGAACAATGTCATCACTTACTTAATAGGCTGTTCTCCTCCTTGCAACTAATTGTCAGAACGCCTGGATTCATAAGCTAAGAAAATGGTCTCCCCTTCTTTTCTGCCATACTTAGGAAAAACGCCGTATGAACCCTCAGATGTTGCCATGTTTCATTCAACACTAAAAACAAATTTATTTGGAAATTTCTGAATATTTTGCATTAAATTTTTCAGACTTTGTTTGCGATTTAATCTGAAACCTCTGAAAATTTCAAGGAGAAATATGAACAACTTTCCGCAAAAATAAACATTTTACCGAAGGACTTTTGACAACTGAAGAATGTTAGTACGGCGTTTTTCCTAAGAACAGCAGTGTTGTACTCTTTTACATCTAAACAAACGTTAGCACTTGCCAAAATATCCTGCACAGCAGAGTCGGTCAATATTCTCCACCGAAATAGGCAGGTATCAATTTAAAGAAAATTCTGCACTCATTGATTGGATTTAAGTATCTGATGTCAAGAACTTCATGGGTCGCCTTACTTTTAATAGTTATTTGACTGGCAGAAAAAAAGTCAGGTCTGAAAGACAGGGCCGGATTAAGGAGGTGGCCACATGGGCCGCGGCCCACGGCGGCAAGTCTAGGGGGCGGCAAATTTTGCAATTTTTTTAAATGTAGGTATGAAAAAAAATCGGATTTTGAGAAAAAAAATTACAAACGAGAAAAGGCTACAAAATCTCTCATTTCCTGAGAGTATAGTAATTTCTAATTTTGTCGTTTTTCAGTGATACAAGAGACAGCACCTTTAATTAGTCGAGTTAAGAGAGGAACCAAACATACAATTTGGCCTGGAACGGCGCGACTTAGGGAGAAATGATGACGAGGACTTGAGATGAAAAGGAGAAGCCCTCGGCGCGGCAATCGGCATGTAACACATATTTGCGCCTACAAGACTAAACGACTACTTCACGCATCGCATCAAACACAGTGTGGTCAGCGTGAAACGGATAGCGCCTACAAGACTGCATGAATACTTCACGCATTGTGCCAAACACCGTGCGGTCAGCGCGAAACGCATAGCGCCTACAAGACTGCGTGAATACTTCACGCATTGCGCCAAACACGGTACGGTCGGCGCGGCGCGGCGGCGGAAGTTAAAATCATTAAACCAAATTCTGTGTTTGTTCTTTCATAATTTTTTCGTTCATTTCTTATGAATGGAAGGCCTTGTCCATTAGAGATAGGTTTACGAAACTTGACTTTCGCGCAAAGTTCCGTGACCTTTTACTAGTAGTGTTGACAGGGCTTTCCCAAAAAATGTGTTCCACACGAGTAAACGCGTCGAATGCACCCTTCCCCCGATGGCACGGTCACTTGATGGTTTTTATTGATGTTTCAAAACGAATGAGAAGGGGGCGGCAAAATACAGGCCCATGGGCGGCAAGTAGGAAAATCCGTCCCTGCTGAAAGAATGATTTGATGCATTTTAACACTTTTAGAATGTTTTTCATTCTCTATGTCAAGAGTATAAAAGAACAATTATTAAAAATTCCAATACCTAAGTCTTCTTTTCCATACATAACTTTATTAACTTTATTTGCCTTTATTAACTTTTGTTAACTTTATTTATAATAACCAGTAGTTATATCCTTCATCAATAGAGAAAAATATATAAACAGAGTCAGACACGTGCCAATATCCAAGGAGAGAGATATCAGAAATTAAATATTTCTGATCTGAGAATGAAAAGCAAGCACTGAGACTGGAGATCCTCACGATAAAATGGACTGCATTTTGTAAAAAGGAACTAACAGCTTTGCAAAGTTACTAAGGGTTTTGCAATTTTTTTTCGATGAAGTAACTAAAAGCAGAACAGTAAACTATATTTAGGCAGGGTGATCTTTTCATTTCATTGGCTTTTACGTGGTGAACATAATAAAATAAATGATCAATCCTTTCTAATTGTCTTCCCAAGACATAAGGGCCAATTCGCCAAACTTGTCTAATTTCAGATACCGTTCATGAATTACTTCAAGCTAAAATTTCAAAAGTTCAAGACCCCACCCTTCCCCCATTGACCGATTGCAAGCCGATTGAATTCAACCTCTGAAACATTATTTTTCATTAAAGATATCGAATGAAATTCATGAAAGGACACCTATAGCACTTAAATGAATCATTATATGTATCATTCATGGGTACCTATCTAAAACAAATGAACACTACTTTTTGTACGAGTTTTTCGTGCTATGTTTGTGCCAGATGCCAGATCCTTTTTGCAAAATGCAATCGAAACGGCCTACATAAAATGGATACCAGTCACATTTTAGGCAAAAAAACACTTGATGTAGGTAGGAGTACCTATGTGAGCCTAACTAATCACACATTTTTTCTTCCAAAAGTTCAAAGTTGAGAAAATATCATAGCTTGAAGGTGAAAATAGGCGTTGAACCATTTCCCTTACACCCAATCATAGCACAGAGCAACAAAAATATTGAAATAATTTTGCAATTTCAATGCAATAAAATTGCAATCTTTTTACTTACATCACTTGGTCAATAAATGCCGATTGTAAACGAACAATAAACATGAGTTCCATTAGGCAATTTGCAATGCAATGCAATGTAAAAAAAATTGCAACCTTATTTCAAATTATTGCAATATATTTGAATAAGAGGAGCCCATTCAATCAGTAAATAGACAACATATCCTATACTTCCCGCACAAGAGCAATAATTTTACCACGTGACAGCAATTAACTGCAGTTTGTGCTAACATGGGAATTAAGTGTATGGAGCAATAAACTTCGAACCTACTTTTTTTTCTTAGTCTGATCTTCATGTGGACCCATTTCTGCTAAACGGAACAATAGACGAATGGGAAAGATGGTGTGTGCTATAGAAAGCTGGATAAGAGACAATGTCAAAGTGGACGTGAGTATCTCCCCAAGTAGCAAAATGCAACGAAAATATTGAAATTGGATTGCAATTTAATTTCAATACAATTGTAATTCTTTTACCGATAAAGTGCAATATTTTTACATCATTTAGTCGATCTATGCCGATTTTAAACAATCAACAAAATGAGCTCCATGTGTCAGAAAGATAGGCAATATGCAATTCAATGAATAATGCAACTTATTTCGATTTTATTGCCACAAGTGTCAATAAATGGGGCCCCTTCAAATAGGAGCTAGGCAACATACACATCACTCAGTTGAATGGACCATTAGATAAGGTACGAATTTCAGCATTCTGATACACGTTTCTTAACCAAAATTTTATGTAAAACACGATGCACACAACGAAAATTACCGAAATTAACTCCTTACGAAGATATTTAATGATTCTTGATGCGTGAATTCAAACCACCCGCTCATGAAAACTCAATGCTCTACGTGATTCACATCGCGCGCTAAACGTTATCATGACAGTCTCTGCGATATAAAAATCTGGCAACCTCAATCTTGACGCTTTGGCTCAGTTATAGCAAATTGCTAATAGTTTGAACAACACATGGTGGGAAATGAACATTGCTCGATTTAGGAGCTTGCTGAAACCGTTGTAGTGGGCGATTTGACTTATGTAGAGCTTTGAGTTTCTTGTGAGCGGGCAGTTCAAATTCCTCGTAACCAATGTGAAATAAAAACGTTAATATCTCCGTTAGGAGTTAGTTTCAGTAATTTTCGTTGTGTGAATCGTTTTCTACGTGAAATTCTGGTTAAGAAACATGTATCAGATCGCTTAAATTCGTACCTTGTATAGTGGTCCATTGCAATATTTTTACTATGTACTTGCTATTTATTGCAATCTGTGCTACTTGGGTTTGGGGAAATGGAAAAGCGGGATTTTACATTATTTTACCCAACGGAACTATAAGCGCCAACTGTATGCGGCACTCGTGAGCCTTGAGCATGACAAAGAACGCTGTGGACAGGGCTCATGAGTTTAAGACGCCGCTGCCGTCGCTTCCGTCCGTCGTCGTCGCCGCTGACGTCACTGGCGCTTTATAATTCCCATTCATTTTTACTGCCCTCGACTAACAAGCACACACCTTCTTTCCCACGCGTCTCTGGTTCCTTTCGTCAGAAATACGTCCTTGTGACTTGGATCACTTCTTTCAAATACAATCAAAATGGTAATTGACTTGTTTTTTAACTCGGAACGTCAAGTAGGAAAAATAGTGGAATTAGAAAACGTAGAAAAATGGAAGTGAAGGCGTGGATCCGCAACATAGCTGGACATCAATCGTCGAGGGTCTCATCGACCTCGTGGAGGACACTCATCGTACCCAACGGCTCCTCGAGAACCTCATCGAAGTCGGGCTGCGGCTCCAGCGAAGGGGGCTGCACCACCCCCACCCCGACCCCAACCCCTTGGAACTTGATACTGTTGATGATGGAGTCGGTGGGGTTCTTGGTGGTGATGGCCACGATCTCCGGAGTCTGGATGAAGCTCGTATCGTGAACGAACGGCAGATTCAACCCGTTCCCATCGAGACTGTCCGCCACGTGGTTGTTGAGCTGCTGTCAGGAGTTGGGCATCGTGTATTGCAACAAACCCCGCTCGTTCCCATCGATAATATTACTACTGCTACCACTAGCTAACTTGGTCATCAAGGACCCGTCCTTAGACTCGGCTTTCGGCTCGGCGAGGAGGCTCCGATAGTGCTGCTTGAGCCTGGTGATGACCTCCTCGTGTATGATGCTGAAGCACATGGCGGTGAGCGCCATGCCGAAGATGATATAGAAAGAGCAGAACCAGACGGCCAGGTTATTCGCGTGCCGACTCCTGCCCGGTTCGTACTTGAGCGATAGCAGATGGTTCTCCGAGAAGGCGTTTTCCACGTAGCCGATGGTCGTGAGGAGCATGAAGCAGAAGTAGATGCTGTTGAGGTAGTTGAGCTGCTTGTCGAGGAGACGACACAGGACGACGCCGCCGGCGACGATGTAGACGACCATGCAGATGAGGCAGAGCAAGAGGGGCGCTATGAAGTGGCGGTGCTCGATCTTGCTGGACGTTTCCTCGATCGAGTGTTTGTCCAGCCCGGAGGCCGAGGTGAAGGTCGAGGAGGGTGAGCGGACGTAGTAGGGCTCCTGGTGTCGCTGGTTGTGCGCCAGGCGCCCGAGTTCGCGTTGTTCGCGTTTGATGCGCATGCGCCGCTCTTTCTCCTGCATCAGCTTCTCGTCGTAGCAGCAGTAGCCGCACTTCGAGCAGAGGCAGCAGCAGAGGGAGCGGGAGAAGACGCTCCGGGCGCACCAGGCCAGGACGCTGCCCACGCTGGTCAGGTAGATGAGCATCAGCGGGATCCCCAGGGCTGCGTAGCCCATGGCGAAGCCTTTGCCTAGAGTCGTTCGTGGTGTCACGTTCCCATAGCCTGCAACAAAACGAGATCAAACTCTATTAGCGCTCACTTTTGGCTAAGCTAAGATATAATAACAAAAACGGGGTGTCTTGTCTACCAAAGGGCGATTTCACGATAACTGCGGACCGATTATTGAAACTGATAGACAAAGCTATAGACAAAGACGACAAAAGGGATTTGGAGGGATCCTATTGGTGGAAGCGGGTGGTGGCAATGGACATGGGAGGTAGGTAATGGACTGAGTAACGGCAACCTACCAAAGACCCGACGGTTAGTCCATCATTTTCTTCCTTAGTCTATAGGAACCAACCATGTCTACTAATAGGATCGCTTCATACTCCCTATGTCTTCTTTGTCTATCGCTTTGTCTATCAGTTCCAATAATCGGCCCGCTGGAATAGTTTTGTCGCCGTAACACATTTATCGTTCATATTTTTATAGTAATGATAGTTATTCGGATTTTTTCGCATTAATCTTCATAGGGTTACGTATTATAACGCTTTCTAAGGATTTATTGCTCTAATTTTCAATTCTAATATATAAATGTCCGAAAATGTGCTGGCTGTTACGCTGACTTTTCACCGCGCTACAGACAGCACATTTTCGGCCATTCGGCTCATTGGATGCCAGGTGAGGCATCCTCGGAGGTTTTGTTCCCTAAAAACACGCATAACATGGCTGAAATGTGTACCCTGATGCCTGGGTCAAAGATTTGCCTTCAATTGGCCGGCTATGCAAAATGACTGTCGTGACGCACGAATAGTGGTATCAGAATTTCGCATTAAGACTATATAGTGGGTTGAAGGCGCTGTTGTGTATTGATGTGAATGACCGTGTACAGCGATGTTGACTAGAAATGTTCAGAATTTTGGAGTCTTAAATCGAGCCGTTATTTTGGACAATGCCCGAAGAACATTATTGCACGTTCTAAGCTTTTTTTTTTCTGTAAGTCTTTTTTGAAAAAAAAAGAGAGTCCGAACGCTATTCGAACGTACTCTTATGCAAGACTGAATGAGTCGCCGTTTACAAGATCGCAACTTACTCAAAAGCGGTTGTGAATTCAATAAGTTTCGCACGGATAAAATGAGCTGTCGACGATGAACCGTGAATAATCAGGATTGAAGAATTCTCTTATTCACTTATTGATGACTCATCGTGTTGGATCAACTAAAGCTTCTAAACAAGTTTTAAGTATGAATAAACTCTATTTTTCATCTTAATGATGAAGAGTAGGTTCGAAACGCATAGTTACAGAAATTCGTATCTCGTGATGAAATGTCATTTTCCAATCATACAATGCTTGATCTGTCCATATGAGATCAAACTAAAGCTTAGCTGATAAGGAATTGTAAGCGTGAAACTCTTTTATCAGTCTTTAAATGATCAAAATCCGCCAACAACAGGTTTAAAACACTAATTTCAAAAATGCGTATCTCGTCAATTGTTAGTGCCGAGAACGCAGGCCCGAACTTAGAGCGTGTGCAGGGCGTGCGGCGCACACGGGCGCCAGCCTTTCGAGGGCGCCACGAAAGAAGAAGAGAGGGAAAAAAAGGGGGGAAAAGGAAAAGGAAAAAAAGGGAAGAAAGGACAAGGGGAAAAAAGGAAAAGGAAACAAGGTTGGGCAGTGAAAGCAAGGAAGAAGGGGGAAATGGAAGGAAACAGGAGGCAAGAAAAGTGAAAAGAGAGTCCGCGAGAGAGGGGGGGGGGGGCATAAAAACCATATACAAAATATAAAGAGAATTGCCGTCTAAAGGTAAATTTTCAGGACAAAAACTCCACCTGGTCTATAGACGGTCAGGCGCCTCTTGACCCTAAATTTGCGGCTGTACAGAAATACAAGAGTAGGCATGTAGTAAGGGGGCGCCATAAATCCATCTAACAGGAGCCGACATAGCATTTTAGGCCACGTCCGCCATCTTAGATTTGAGAATTTTTAAACATAGTAAAAATTCGAGTTTCCGGTCGAAAAATACCCTCAGAAACCGAGTTTCAAAAAAATCCATCGAACAGGAGCCGACATAGCATTTTAGGCCACGTCCGCCATCTTGGATTTGAGAATTTTCAAAAATCAACTAAGAATTCGAGTTTTCCGTTGAAAAATACCGTGTAATACCGCGTTTCACAAAACTCGAACAAACAGAAACCGAGATAGCATTTTAGCCCACGTCCGCCATCTTGAATTTGAGAATTTTAAAAAAATTGACTAAAAATTCGAGTTTCCCGTCGAAAAATACCTCCTGACACCGAATTTCAGAAAAATCCATCGAACAGGGGCCGAGATAGCATTTTAAGCCATTTCGAATTTTCGAATTTTGAATTTTTTGAATTTTGACAGATTTTGATTTAAAACGCGTGATCCCCAAAATCGAAGCTCAGATTCGGATTCCTCGTAAAAAATCGATGCGATTTCATGTATCATACCCTGACACCAGATTTCAGGAGAATCCATCAAACAGGAGCCGAGATGGCATTTTAAGCCACTTCAGTCATTTCGGATATTTGAAGTTGAAAAATTTTACTTAAAACGCGTGATACCCAAAAGCGAAGTTCAGATTCGGATTCTTCGTAAAAAATCGATGCGATTTCATGTATCATACCCTGATACCGAATTTCAGGAAAATCTATCGAACAGGAGCCGAGATGGCATTTTAAGCCACTTCAGTCATTTCGGATTTTTGAAGTTGAAAAATTTGACTTAAAACGCGTGATACCCAAAATCGAAGTTATTCAGATTCGGATTCCTCGTTAAAAATTGATACAATTTCATGTATCATACCCGAGCATAGCGTGAAGGAAAGAGACGTAACGTAAACATACTGATTCGAGCATATGAATCCAACGTGGCAACATGGGTAGTGCTCAGTGGGTCAGCGGAGGAGGAAGAATAAGAATTTATCGTGAGGAATTCCTCGGGACGAAACCGAATGCTTAGCGCCGGCCGGCGCCTCGCCGTTCGGTTGCATCTCGGGCGACCGGCCGCGGCGCGGCTGGCGCAGCGGCGGCGTAGTTCAAAGCGGTAGTATGACAGAATCTATACGCGTCTTTAAACCTTTTTCCTTCATGCTATTTTAACATATGATACATGAAATCTCATTAATTTTTCACGAGAAATCCGAATCTGAGCTTAGATTTTCGATATTATGCGTTTTAATCTATTTAAAATCGTAGGAGAATTTACAGAATTGTCCTTGAAAATTGATCACACATTAGTGTTTTTTTACGTCATTAAACCTCTTTCCTTCACGCTATTCTAACATATGATGCATGAAATCTCATCAATTTTTCACAAGAAATCCGAATCTGAGCTTAGATTTTCGATATTATGCGTTTTAATCTATTTAAAATCGTAGGAGAATTTACAGAATTGTCCTTGAAAATTGATCACACATTAGTGTTTTTTTACGTCATTAAACCTCTTTCCTTCACGCTATTCTAACATATGATGCATGAAATCTCATCAATTTTTCACGAGAAATCCGAATCTGAGCTTAGATTTTGGATATTACGCGTTTTAATCTATTTAAAATCGTAGGAGAAATTACAAAATTGTCCTTGAAAATTGGTCACACATTATAGTGATTTTTTACCCCGTTTTTCCTCTACGTTCACGTGATGAAATTAGTTCAACAGTTGACTCATCGACTACTCTAGCCTAACCCCCCAGAATCGGTCTAAAGGGCGAACGATTTTATCAGATAAGATGTGCGGTCCTAGTTTCCGGGCAATTGCGGTTTGATGGAAGCTGCGATGAGGAGAAACGGAAGATATGCGAAACTCGGGCGGATATTAAATGAGAAACCAAACCAGGTAGGGGAAAGGCTTTCTTCCCGAAAAGTTAGTGCTCGGGCCAACTTACATGGTCACTGGAGCGTTGTATATCAGGTTGTAGGAAACTATTTTTTTGCAGCAACAACCAATTGGATCGCATTTTGCAAAAAGGAACTAAGAGCATTTCAATGTTGCTGGGATTGTGCAACTTAGGTACATTCTTTGCAAAAAGTAAACTTTGCGACGGTAATTTTCGTCTTGAATTCATAGTTTATTGGGAGTAGAGGTGAAACTAGTTTAGATGATCGTTTATGTTTGCAAGGTTAGCGACATTGGAATGGTCTTGAGAACGCAAATCTCGGCATATCTACCGTATTTTCTAACAGTTCGAGAAATTATTCAAAATGCTGATGGAGTCTGAAAAAGCATCTTATTCTTGCTTTCCTCAAGAATTATCACCCTTCCACTAACAATAACGAGGAATGTAGACAGTTTTTTTTACTGTCCTGGAAAATCGTGTTTTCCGAGATACGCATTTTTGCACTTTCACCATCGACTTGTGCTACAGACGGCCCACATAGTGCGAAAAGCCATGCATTTAAACGATGGCCATAGAGGTATTAGTTTACCTCCGGCAATCGACTTAAAACTAACTGTTTCTTTTAGGCGAGAATATAACTGAATTATAGATAGTGATTATGTTATCATTGTTAACCTCTCGGTGGGCGCGCCTTCTCGGGTCACTCAACTGGGCGCGCCTCCACGGGTCACATAACTGGGCAAAGGGCACGCCACGCCGCGGCATTTGGACCGCAATTGTATAATTCCGCTTTTCCAGCAGTACTCATGAGTTTTAATTCATCAATGTACACTATCGTATATTTTAAAATATTTTTACAGAACGTCCTCTTTTTTTTCGATCAATTTAACCACAGCTAAATCTTCGAATTCTCCAAGAGAAAGTACAAGTGAATTTTTGGAATTTATTGGCTTCGTTTTCCCTGCGAAATGGTGTGGACCCAGTGCCATTTCTCCACCTTAGTACAAGCAAATATAGTAGAAAATTTTACAAAGAGAGCATTCATTTTGAATTCGAGTGTTAAAACTAACTCATTATACTTTTAATATTTGAGTGAGTTAATTTTCCGGAGAGAACATTAACGTAGTATCAGTTTGAAATCGTCGATGTTTATCATTCCATGTGTTTTCTGTTTTAAAAGGAAAAAATAAATCGTTTGTTGCTAGTGGTGAAAAATGGGACAAGGCACGTGCAGCTATTGGCCGTTGAGTGATAATATCCACGATGCGACGCAACACATCGATGATGGCACGCCTGAACGCCTGCGGAACGCTTGAATACAACTATTCGTGCTTTAACGCTGTCCTTGTTGCAGACGTAAAAATTGAAGGCACCTTGGATTTCTTCAAGCGCGCCAGCGGCAACGGAGACGACGCGATGCACACATCACGCACATTGCGTGGCTATTTCGCACTAATTATTTGACTATACCTTTCATTGGAAACTAGGCTCGAGGAAATCGATAGATTAATTATACAGTAAAAGCTCCCTAAGTCGAACTACGGTTAAGATGAAATGTCAATTATGACTAATTTCTTTTTCGGTCCCTTGACACGTCCATATGTGAAGTGGAGAATTGGTTGAGACGAATTGCCGCATTAGTCGAATTTTTCGTAGGTCCCAACACAATTCGACTGAGTGAGCTTTCACTGTATAAACAAGTTTGGGCCTAACATTTATCACAGAATTAAACGTTTGATAAAAGCAAATTTATTGCCAGGATGATATTTAACCGAATTTTATTCGGCGCTCAAATTCAAATTTTTGGTCTGTTCAATCGCACTATTCAGTCCGCTGAGCTAAACTGTAGGGATATGCTGATCTTGACTAATATTCCGGTTGCGCAAAGCAATTAGTCCGGTAGCGCAGACTGAATACTTCGTTTGTGTGTACAGAGCCAAACTCAATTCAATATCATACAAACGAGTTCGGTTTTGTCGAACATGGAAAAAATTAAATTGCTAAAAAAAGTGGCCGTAATATTTCAACGTAGATTTCACAACAAAAAAAAATGCTACTTGAACCACTATTGTAAGCTACTATAACCACAGGGGTGGTTATAGTAGCATTTTTTTGTTGTAAAATCTACATTGAAACATTGCAGTCACTTTTCTTAGCGATTGCATTGTTAAATCAGCAATTTAGTTTTTCGTGAACTTTGATTTCAGGGATAAATGACAATCCCTACATAGATGATCAAGGAATTTTTGTACCAAAAATTCTTTCAAAATCTAAAAATGAAGTCGAAAGTGCATTATTCATCAACCATGGATATGAACAAATTGAAATCGATTAAATGGAGCACTAGACAAGGTACGAATTTCAGCATTCTGATTCATGTTTCTTCACCAAAATTTCACGTAAAACGCGATGCGTACAACAAAAAATGCCGAAATCAACTCCTTACGAAGATATTTAATGATTCTTGATGCGTAAATTCAAACCACCCGCTCATGAAAACTCAATACTCTACGTGATTCACATCGCGTGCTAAACGTTATCATGACAGTATCTGCGATTTAAAAACGTGGCAACCTCAATTTTGACGCTTTGGCTCAGCTATAGCAACTTGCTCATAGTTTGAACAACACATGGTGGGAAATGAACATCGCTCAATTGAGAAGTTTGCTGAAACCGTTGTAGTGCGCGATTTGACTCACGTAGAGCTTTGAGTTTCTTGTGAGCGGGCAGTTCAAATTCCTCGTACCCAATGTGAAATAAAAACGTTGATGTCTTCGTTAGGAGTTAGTTTCAGTAATATCCATTGCGCTAATCGTGTTCTACGTGAAATTCTGATTAAGAAACATTTATCAGATTGCTTAAATTCGTACCTTGTCTAGTGGTCCATTGCTGAATTAAGACACGCCGATCCGGAAATGTCCTAAGTTCGTGATGAGTCGGACTCTCTGAAAATATGGAGGACTTGAAAATCTGATAACCGTGTCAAAAGCGGGGGGAGCTGTGGACTCGGACGAGTGGAAGTCGGAGGACAATGCCACCTGGGATCCCGAGTCCACTCGGGTGATTATGAAACGCCAACTCAACTCGGGAAACTATACACGTTCATGAAAACAAATTTTTGTCCCTCCGGTGAGGGGCCTCCAAGTTAAAACGCATTTAGTTCCGCCGTGATAAATGACGGTGAAAACGAAAAAAAGTTGCGGGACACAGAGATGCGCCTGCGAATGTTTCAACTAAACTCTTCACAGTCTGCTAGCTGAATTTAGAAGTACCCTAGTAGCAGAACAAATTTTTGTTTTTCTAAAAAAAGTATAAAAAAAACATATCTGTTATCTAAATGATCGTTTTATATAAAAAAAAATGTGTAACGCTTCTATAAAAAAAAATCAAAGTTCAGACCTGACCGTAATATATGAAAAATGATAAAAGCTAGGTAAGGTAATTTTTTTTTATACACACTTTTTTTTTATTTTTTTATGTAACGCATGCATACGAAAGTGTTAAAAGTGAACATTTTTATGTAACGATTATATTAAAAAATAGGTCATCATTTTCGTGAGCTTTGCACGAATTAGAAGGATTTTTAGTATGTTCGCGAAAAGCTCACGAAAATTATGTAACATTTTTTTGTATAATGGTTACATAAAAATGTTCACTTTTAACACTTTTGTATGCATGCATTATATAAAAAAAATTAACTTTCGTACATAATATTTATCTTTTCCTTCTGGGGTTCTGCTAATAGGGTAAGCGTTCATCGCACTGTGCGTAGCGGACACTCTTTCCGGAGATTTTTTCGACTCTGGACTTAAAATTGGACGTATTTATGCTAAAAGGAACTATGTTACACTCAAACCCTATGCTTATAGTTCCTTTTAGCATACAAATGTCCAATTGTAACATACTATGGTGGTGAGACCCTGCTTTGGTTTACGGGTAGATCCATCATTTCATGCGGCGGGAAACGATTCTATTTTCCTCAGTTTTTGTTTGTTAGTCATGGTACACTTTACGCGATCATGGTGCGTTTAGCTTTGTAAAACTGTTGAACTTAATTACGTTTTCATGTTAAAGTCCAGTTCACGTTCAAAAATTTTGCTCAGGGCATATTCTGGACGAGGTAACCATTCACTGTACAACATGAACACAAGATTTTTTGGTTTTCGGCTACTCATAATGCGAAAAAAAAGCTATGCTATTAGCCGACTTTACAAATGGACGTATTTCTGTGAAACGGAACTAAGCGCCATAGGAGAGGAAGGTAGAGGGGGGCTTGGATTGGCGGCGGAACCGGGCGTCGGGCTCATTCCGTCCTATACTCGCAATGCTTTTCCATGGCGCTTAGTTTCGTTTGACAGAACGTGCTATCCGGCATTCTAAATTCCTTAAAAGGAACTCAAATTGGCGCTTAGTTCCGTTTGACAGAAATACGTCCAAATATGATATACAATAATTGTTACTCAGGCCATGCCTTAATAAAGAAGCAATTTGCAAATTGTAAATGTATTAGCATCCTCTTACACATTGTTTTTTTTTTTTTTTTTTTTTTTTTTTTTTTTTTTTTTTTTTTTTTAAAGCAGGGTATGAGCAACAATTATTGCATATTATATCTGTAAAGTCGGCTGATAGCTCAGCTTTTTTTCGCAACATGAACACAGGCTAGGACTGGCCATAAGGCCAACCTGCCATTGGCAGATACGCCCCACTGGCGCGGCGCGCCGAAAACGCGCCCCTCTGACAGAAAGCAAAATAAGAAGAGAAAAAAATTACGACCGAGAATATATGCGGAAAATTTCTTAAATGAACCGAAGAAGACAGAGATAGGAGTAAAAAAAAAGGTGCTTTTACGCATGATGGTGGTGAACAGAGGTCCAAGAACAACTTTTTGAAGCGTAAACACTTTTCTGTGCGATGTTCACCTTTCTGTTGATAGATAGGCGCTTGATCAATTGATCATCCCTATGTGTACAGTGTAACTCCCTTAGAGGCGATGGTCGTTTCGATTTTTAGACATACGCACCCTTTATACACATCTTGAGAGACCTTTAAACATATTTCTATGACTATTGATTTGGACAAACCATAGAATATCTCGGGCAAACTTAACCTTCATTTATCTCGAAATTCAAAAAAAAGAGACGTCTAAAGTGTGAACGCGATACAACTATTCGCGCAAGATGGATGTTCACGTTGCATATGAAAAATGTAAGACGTGGCGTGAGTTGTAAGCTCGCAAAGCTGTGCTATATGCTACTAGTTTAGAGCACCATTACGAATTAGACAAACGCAAACAAACACAATATGGAAATAAAGTGAGGGAAAGGATATGCGCGTTTACGACGGTGCAAAGATACAACTATCCGTACTTGATGGACGTCCGTGCTGTATCTGAAAAATTGAAGGCGCGTTGACGCGAAGCGTGAGCTCTCAATGCTCTGCTATGTGCTATTAATGAGGTGTCGCTCAGATTCGGGAGAAAAGTTAAAAAAGAGGCCCGAATACGTCTTTCCTGTCTTCGGCTGTGTTGATACTCGTTATTTCTTCTCTTTTCATGTTCTTGCCTGATTCTTTTTAAGAATGAATTTACAAACCCACATCTTAAGCTCGTGTAAACCGTAGCACTGGCTCGGTTATTTTGGAAATAATGTTGCTTGGATGCGTCTAGTGGCTTTGATTTTTTATGTTTTCTTTAATTTCAGAAGTCTGTCGGTTACTTCAATACGTTCAATTTTGCAAGTTTTACTCCTTGCGATTACTTAATAAACTTTGAACCTGAAAATAGCGTAAACTTGTGCTGCTTTGCCAAAATTTTCTCAACCCCTCTCTTCGTAGGGGATGCCCCACCAGGAAGTATCACATTACGCCCCTTTAACCGGCCAAGGGTCTGCGCCCTCAGATGCGAGCCAGTCCGACCCTGCATGAAAACTATACATTACTTCATGATAAAACAAAAAAGAGAAAGGAAATATATGTCGTGTTATAACTTCTTTTGAACCTAAATCTATTGTCTTGCATAACATTATTTAGATTATCTTTTAATACTCTGATTGTATGTGTCAGGTGCCCATTTTTCTTACACAAAAAATAAAAAAATTAAACCATCAAACTTTCGGTTTCTTCAAGGTAAACTCAGAAAATTGTGTACGTACATTTTTAGTAGTGTACTCTTGATAACAATGAATTATAAGCATAGATTTTTGAACATCAACGTATTTTCGTGATTTCATAACCGTGTACACAGTATAAAACAATTTAACATGTAACATTGATAGAATGAATATGGAGAACGGCTGTGGGTGACTGTTTGAACACCCAAGTAAATCACTTTGCCTGCACAAATTTTGAAGGCGAAAATTGTGTTGAAGTCAGGAGAAACAGGCCATGAAATAAGGTGGGAAGGAGGAGATGGAAATAATAACACGGCTTAGAAAGATTCAATTTCCATCGTTTGCTCAAAGAAATCCCACAAAGATAAAATATTGACTTTTAACAGCAATGGAGTGTATAAGAACGAAAAACGGAGAATGTTTATAATTGCCCAAGGGCAAGCTCTCCAGCACAGTGGTGTTGGCACCTGCAGCTTGTTTACTCCTGTGATCGTTTGGCATATGGTTTGCGGATATCAAGTGTGATCACCTGAAGATACCGGAATAATGACTAATCCTTTTTTTTGTAGTTACAATCATACCGAGACGGTGAGCCTCAATTACCTGAAGTCAAGTCAATTTGGTACTTCGAAAAAATTTCCTGGTCGATTCTTCTAGCCTGATCTCTGCAATACGATAATCGTTCGGTCTTGATCGACTTATTGTGGCTGCGGCAGTAGCATTTACCCCATTTGCAGTAACCCTCGTTCAGATCCTCACACGTTCCAGCGAAAAAGTTATCTAGATTCGCGACCGTCTTCTTGATCTGGTCCTTACATTTAGATTTCATTGTACTGAATTCATTGGCCAGATTTTTGCAGTCTCTCTGGCAGTTCTTTGTTTTATTTTTGATGCCTACGCAGGGACTATTCTCCTTGTAACGCGCCGGCTGAAAAGGTATGAAATTGTCATTGGAGCTGCCACAGACTGTATTGAACACTGTAAGTGTAGGGTGATTCATCAAGAAATTACAACTGAACGCTACCGGCTACAGGCATCAGGGGCCGTTCAAGTATTACGTAACGCAGGGGGGCGTAACGCGTTAGGGGCAGGGGGGTTGAGCAAGCGTTACGGTGCGTTACAGAGGAGGGGGGGGGGTCAAGTCCAACGTTACGTAACAAATCCGAATCGGAGGCAAGCAACTTGATAAAAAAAAAAAAAACGAGCAAAACATTGAAAATTGCCCTTTATTTTGAAACGGGGGGAAGGTGGGAGACAGGCCGGCGTCACATCGTGCGCTAAAAGTTATCATGACAGTATCTGCGATTTAAAAATCTGGCAGCCTCGATTTTGACGCTTTGGCTCAGCTATAGCAAATTGCTCATAGTTTGAACACACATGGTAGGAAATGAACATTGCTCGATTGAGAAGCTTGCTGAAACCGCTGTAGTGCGCGATTTGACTCGCGTAGAGCTTTGAGTTTCTTGTCAGCGGGCAGTTCAAATTCCTCGTAACCAATGTGAAAGAAAAAACGTTGAAATCTTCGTTAGGAGTTACTTTCAGTGATATTCGTTGCGCTAATCGTGTTCTCCGTGAAATTCTGGTTCAGAAACATGTATAAGATTGCTTAAATTCGTACCTTGTCTAGTGGTCCATTTCCAAGCAGCACAATACGCTGTTGAATGTCAGGCATTTACTTATTGTATAGAATTGATTTGGATCGTATTGCAAAAGTAATCGAAGGACAGCGCTTTGAAAAAACCAAAACGGTGGACTTCAACGGCCGCCACCTCGCGAGCCTCAGAGTGTTGCCCCTTCCAGAATTACTCCTGAAGGCACCACCAATGAGCCCTGAAAGCGGCATATTCCGATCACAAAGTGCAGGGTTTTTTTCCTTATAGGCAACGCACTAGTGAGAGAAGGAGTGGATTTTAGATTTTTCTTATGTGCTTAACGGTATACTCGACCCATTTAAGCATTCGAATCAATCTATATTATACAGCTACAAGCAAAATCTTGGAAGCACTATTTCTGACGAACTGCCGGACCGATAAGGATAATATTTACATATCGACGGTGCAAGTCGGCAATCACATAACTCGGTTTGCGACGTCGCAGACTTCCTGTCATACTTTATTTTATACTGCTTTTTAAATGGAAAACTACTCAACGGCAATTCTTTAAAACTGTCATGATTTTTCTTCTCAATGCGAAGAAAATTGTGCAAATACTTCAAGAAGTAAGATCAATTTGTTCTCCTTTAAAAAAATGACGTAGAGGCGGAGATTTTCAGACACCGCAAACGAGTTATGTGATTGCCGACTTTCACCGTCGATATATGTCATCTGTAGTAGATGTAGATGTGCAAAAAATTATGAAACCCCGAACTTTTAATGTTGTAGAGCTTTTAAAGCTCATGTCACTTAAGTCGAATGTTAATAGCGTGAGAGATATGTCGTTTTCGCTAGAAACGTCGAGGTGTGGGATTCTACCTGAGTGACTCGAATAAACAATAAAACAATGGAAAAGCTCGTGAAGGGCTCCTCATTCGAAGAGTTTAGGAACGGTGCATCACTCAGGGTTCAAGGTTCAAGGTCCAAGGTATAAGGTTTAACTCAATTTTTCCTGCATTCTTCCGGCTTTGATTTGTGGCATTGACACATATTATACACAATTACAGCAGATAAACAGCAGATACAAAGTGAGAAGGCAGGCGCTGCGTCGCGTCGGGGCGGACCAAATATTATTAACTCTTAACGGTCGAAATCCGATTTTCTTATTTTTAAATTAAGTATTTAAAAATAACATAATAAATGGAAATTTCTTCAGTAAGTGGACTGTGAAATTATGCACATCCAGCTATTCCTCATCATTTACAAATCTGAGTGTTACGTCAAAAATTTTGAAATCGATGCAGCTCGAACACAAAATGGTGTATTAAAATGGAAGAACATTTTTGCCTATACATATGCGTATAGGGTCCGCGAAGCGGGCTTGAGGGCGCGAGGCGCCCTCCCGGAGGTTGGGCCGCGTAGCGGTCAGGGGGCGGGGCCCCCTAGTATGTGATACACCTGTAGCAAGGGTTCGCTATGGCCCATATTTACGCAAAAGAGGAGGCACTCTTGAGATTACGTAATTTTTTTTTGAAGGGGGGTGCCTGGAGGTAAAAGACATCTATTTGGCAAAGGGAGAGAAAAAAGTCGGGAAAAATGAGTTACGTAATTTTTGAACGGACTCTCACTACTTTTCAGCAAAATAGGAAATGGGTAAAAAGTGAGAGACGAAGGACTGAGGCCAAAAGACGAATTCTACCGTCCAAAAGAAAAACGCCGTATAGGCGTTGCCAAATTTCCTTCGGTAAATCACGAATTTCTGGGAAAATTTATAAATATTCATCTTCCGTTTTTCAGAAAATTTTGTTTGCAATTTTACCTGAAGTTCTGGAAAATTTATCTGAAAAATATTCATAACTTTCCTCAAAAATAAACATCATATCGAAGGAAATTTGGCAACTCTTGAATGTTCATACGGCGTTCCTCCTTGACACGGCAGAATTAACCGGTAAATCCAAGTACCCTCATTAATTACTATTGTTATCATTGATTTTCAGGTCAATAAAGGCATTTTCTTTTATGTGCTTGAGCCGCTTTCACCTGGGAATCCCAAAATGTGGGGATATTTTGGAAATCGAGGCCACTCTTTTGTCTTCGAGAAGAAAAAGGAAAACTTTGGAGAGCTCGAAGGCTCGGACTTTCTGGTAGTTCGGTCAGTGGAAGTTGAGCAGCCGTCGGGTGTGAGCGGGAGTGTAGAGGATAAACAAATAGGAAAAAATCATATTTAGATTCGTGTGCTGCTACATTTGAGTATTGTGAAATGTCTTTTGATATATTATCGGAAATTATATTTGTCCCCGGATCGCGTGTGATACTCGTGTATTTGAAGCGCAGTGTAGTTTCGTGTTCGGTACTCGTAATAATTTTTCTCAGTGAATTTTCCCGCGTGAGTACAGCAGTTGCAGTGCGAATAGTTTAACGATCTTACTTTCCGCTAGATTTCTATCGGCCGAAAGTTTTAGTCTGCAAGCCTCTACTTTTTCTGTTCAGTTCAGTAGTTTGCTGTGTATACTATCAGTATAGTTACTCTGTATCTGTCACTTGTGTCGGTTATCATTGTGCGAATTTTCGGCAGTCTTGTCTCCGTGATATTTCCGTGAAATCTGGTTTGTGGATATCGTTTCGGAGGTGATTTCGCTCATCATATATTCCTCAGCGTTGATTCGGTAAGTTGCTCGATGCCATCACTAAAATGTTTTTTTTTCCCCCGAGAAAAATGTGGTTGCGTTTAAATTGATGGCTAAAGTGCGAAACCGCGTATCACCATTAAAATTTCTGCTACTATTTTATTTTTTCGAGGAAAAATAAGTCAACTATATGGCTTGAAATTAACACAGAATATTCAACTATCCGAGAGGAGTTTTCAGGTGATAACTTCACCACTTTTACAAAGAAAAAATGAAGTACGGTAGGAGGTCTGCGACGTCGCAGACTAAGATATGTGGTTTCGCACTTTAGTTATAGATATCTAATTTAAGAGTCCCTGTGGGCAATTTTCTCGAGATTCTCCTCACAATTAGTTGAGTTACTATTTTGCCACTCGTGTTTGCTGTCATTACATGAGAGCCTTTTTTACCGTAACACTTACAGGATATTTGGTCTGAGGATATCATTATGCTCATACGTATATACTCTTAAGTGTTGATTAGGTAATTCACTCGCTTTTAGGAGATTCCATGGACGGCATATTTTGTGTCAGAACGGCATGCGATATATCGCATCAATTGGTCCCATTTTTTCAGCTACACGTCATTTTTTTTGAATTTTGAGATTGCAATTCTGTAGTCAGGAGACTAAAGCGTAATAAAGACGTGGTTTTTTTTTAGAGAGAAAATATCGCATTCGAGTGCAGTTTCGATATCAGTATCGAATGTGATGATTTCTCTCTAAAAAAACCACGTCTTTATTACGTTGAATTTCTTTGTAAAAATTGGTAAGCGAGTGCTTTAGTCTCCTGACAACAGAATTGCGATCTCATAATTGGAGAAAAATGACGAGTAGCTGAAGAAATGGAACCAATGGATGCGATATATCGCATGCCTTTCTGACACTAAATATGGCGTCCATCAAATCTCCTTAAGTAGTCGATATGAAAATGTTTAATCGTTGAAAATTGATTATTATTGAATACATTATGTGAGAATATTGTAATTTTGTGGTAAAAAAAGCAGTTTTATTCCATTATTTTTCAACATTATTTCAATTTATTTGTTAAGCTGTTCCATATACTAGACAATGTGCAACAATGCGTTACGTTGAATTTATCTCTAAAAGGGTTTAATTTTTTTTTTTGCAGCCAACATTCGAGAAGGCGATGAAGAGGATGGAAATCTTCACCCTACGCATCAGAGCTGCTCCTGACCTTGCAGATCATCGCTTCTTCACGGTAAGACCTCTCAAGCTTCCTCCTATTTCAAAAATTAAGGTGATTCGATGAACGCCATGTTTTGTGACAGAACGGCATGCGATATATAGCATCGATTAGTTCCATTTTTCCGGCGACTCGTCATTTTTCTCGAATTTTGAGATCGCAATTCTATTGTCAGGAGACTAAATAATTCACTTATCAATTTTGATGAACAAATTCAAAGTATTAAAGGCGTGAGGAAAATAGAGGAAAAATATTGCATTCGAATGGGATATTTTGTCTCATAAAAAAAGCCCACGACTTCATTACGATGAATTTGTTTGTCAAAATTTGGTAGGTGAATTCTTTAGTCTCCTGACAACAGAATTGCGATCTCAAAATTCGAGAAAAATGACGAGTAGCTGAAAAAATGAAACCAATCAACGTGATATTTCGCATGTCGTTCTGGCACAAAATATGGCGTTCAATGAATCACCTCAACTTCTAATGAATCGGTTACTGTCAATAATTTCAATTTTTGAAATGGGCTGCTAAAAAATTTGAGGGGCTTGGAGGACAAGGCGCATAAGTGCAGTTTTTGAAAATGTTGAGATTTTAATGATTTCAAGTAAAACTAGTCTAAGTGCATATTTTGTGAAAAATTCCCTCTCAAATTTCAATTTTTAAGCTTCAAAAAGTCAATTTGATTTTTCTTTCCGCCATAAGGATCCGTGTAATTTTGAGACTTCAAATACATATTTCTCGATAATGATTTCAAGTAAAACTAGTCTTAGTGCATAATTTGTGTAAAATTCCCTCTCACATTTCAATTTGTAAGCTTCAAAAAGTCAGTTTGAACTTTCTTCCCGCCATAAGGATCCGTGTAATTTTGAGACTTCAAACACATATTTCTCCAGATTGCAAAAACTGCACTTACGCGCTTTGTCCGACAAGCCCCTCATTCTTCCTCAACGCTGATCATCGCCGCTGTCATCATTCAGGCGATTTTAGGTAAAATCAACTTAAGGTGATTCGATGGATGCCATATTTTGAGTGAGAATGGCATGCGATATATCGCATCAATCGGTTCCATTTTTTCAGCTACTCGTCATTTTCTTCGAATTTTGAAATCGCAATTCTGTTGTCAGGAGACTAAAGCACTCACTTACCAATTTTTACAAAGAAATTCAACGTAAGAAAGACGTGGTTTTTTTAGAGAGAAAACATCGCATTCGATACTGATATCAAAAGTGCACTCGAATGCGATATTTTCTCTCTAAAAAAAACCACGCCTGTATTACGTTAAATTTCATTGTTAAAATTGGTAAGCGAGTGCTCTAGTCTCCTGACAACAGTATTGAGATCTCAAAATTCGAGAAAAATGACGAGTAGCTGAAAAAATGAAACTAATTGACGCGATAAACCGCATGTCGTTCTGACACAAAATATGGCGTCCATCAAATCCCCTTAACTTCTAATGAATCGATTACCGTCAATAATTTCAATTTTTGAAATGGGCTGCTAAAATCTTTGAGAGTCTTGGAGGACAAGGCGCATAACTGCATTTTTTGAAAAAATTGAGATATTGATGATTTCAAGTAAAACCAGGCTTACTGCATATTCTGTGAAAAATCCCCTCCCAAATTTCAATTTTTAAGTTTCAAAAAGTCAGTTCAAACTTTCATTCCGCCATAAAGGATCCATGTAATTTCGAAACTTTAAACACATATTTCTTGAGGTAGCAAAAACTGCACTTACGTGCTTTGTCCTACAAGCCCCTCATTCTTCCTCAACCAGTGGCGTGGCGTGAATTGCGATATATCGATTGCTATGCTCTTTAAACCTATGGAAAAGGATCGATAAACAGGGTGTTCGCAGCGAACACCTTAATAATCGATTCTCTACCATACGTTTAATTGGCATAACAATCGGTACATCGCAATTCACGCCACGCCACTGTCCTCAACGCTGCTCATCGCCGCTGTCATCATTCGGGCGATTTTAGGTAGAATCAACTTAACTGCATTTGACAGTGCCTAGTTTTTCGTGATGTTCTGTTTCTGTAATACTGCAGAACTACGGAACATACTGCCTTGAAACTGTCTTATTTTTCCAAGATTCTGCAGAATAAACTATTCACTGAATTCGTTGCGACAGGATTCAGCTTCATTTTTTGTCATTTCCCGGACGAAGAAACGTAACTCCATTCCAAGGTTGTCAAATTCGTTCAAAGAATTCAATTTTTCACAAACACGAGAATGCAAAATTTTTGTCCAAAGTTTTTTTCGTTTTTCATGAGATCAGGGGAAACATCAATGAAATGTACGATTAATACCTGGCATTTTCCTTTACAAATTCAAATTTACAGGGCGAAATCTAGCAACAATGAAATAGACCACATTTTGCAAAAAGGAACCACTATTTCTCGCTCATTTTAGAAACAACGTATATGCCATTGGTTTCCCTGTGCAGAACGGTGGTTTTATGGAAGAGTCAGAAATAGTGGTTCTTTATTGCAAAATGTAATCCAAATGTAGTTATGTTCTCTCGTGGGAGGTAACGACGAATTGGACTGCATTTTGCAATTTGGAACTATAAATTCTGGCTCATCTGAAAAAAACACTTATGTGCATAGGGATACTAATAGCACATGCGTTTTTTTTTAAACCGGGCCAGAATTTATAGTTCCAAATTGCAAAATGCAGTCCAATTGAGGGAGGAACGTAGATTAAAAAGCCTCCCAATGAGTGTCCCCGTTTCGTCGCTCCTCTGACGAAAGGGCGAATCTCAATTTCCTCGTGAGCCCTGGGTCACATTCAAATTCATGCTTTCTGCGGTTCATGTGAAAAGTGAGATACGTCCTTATGTCAGAGGAGCGACCTTTTTTGAAACCCGGGGATTTCATTCGTACGTGACCGAAGTGAAACATTATGATGAGACAAACCTCCGGTAAAAATTTTAGCTTGAGGATACGTTTGGTTTTGACAGTGGCGTGGCGTGAATTGCGATGTATCGATTCTCATGCCATTTAAAGCTATGGTAAAGAATCGATTATTAAGGTGTTCGCTGCGAACACCCTGTCTATCGATCCTTTTTCATAGGTTTAAATGGCATGACAATCGATACATCGCAATTCACGCCACGCCATTGGTTTTGGAGCTACAGCGTTGCAAAGTTTGCATGTTTGAGTCTTAAAAATCTTCATATTTTTGAAGAATTTCTTCCAAAAGCCAATTTCAAAGTAATGTAAGTAACAAGTAAGGTAAGTTTTAAGTAAACATGACGCGTAACTGAAAAATTATGAGAAAATCCGTAGTAAAAGTTTCAAATTGTGGATGAGCCGTTAATAGCAGTACAACGTTGCAAAAATTACATTCTTGCTCTTTAAAAATACCCATTTTTTATAGTTTTGTATATTGTACCAGTATTTGAGACAAAAAATATACAATTAGAGATACTCGCAGACTCATAGTAAAATTTATATCAGTATACGATAATTTTAGGCAATGCAGCGTTGCAAAGTTTAGACGTATAGCATAGATTTAATCAGTATATGATAATTTTGGGCAATACAGCGTTGCAAAGTTTACATCTTTCATCTATGAAAATGTCTACCTTTTCTTGTTATTGTATTGGAGACAAGATACAATATGAGTTAATGGTTAATAGTGTGAAGCGAAATGTGGAGGCTTTATGTTGATCCTGGGTGACAATTGCATTAAAATAACATCGTTGCAAATTTTATCTGCTTTTCTTTTAACATTCGATTGTATAAAATTAGTTAAAAGTAAGGATACTTCCAATGGTTATTTTACTTTAAAATGTAATTCCAGAGGATTTTTGGAATACGATGGATGATTCAGCATCAGCGTTGCTTTCAATCTGAAATATTCTGCCTAGCCTTAATAGTTGCAAATTCAACCTTTTTTAGGTGTAATGAAGAAACTAACATAGAATATGGAGGCGTTTGGGTTTTTTTAAGTAGAAATAAATCTTGATGTAGACAATACATTCATTATGCCTTAAAAAACTGAGTATGTTGAACGTAAGAATGGAAGATTTTGAAAATATAAAAAAAAAAAAAAAAAAAAAAAAAAAAAAAAAAAAAAAAAAAAAAAAAAAAATACAAAGTAAATTAAATGAACGAAAAATAATAAATACACCAACAAAATAATAAAATATAATTTAAAACCTAAATAGAATATTTAAATCACTGTTGCGTTAATGTATAAAGAACTCAGACGCCTCCTCAAGAGAGAATTTTAAAATTATTTAAAAATGACTTTTGGAGGGTGAAAGTTTAAAATTGGCATCATGCTGAGGCGTTTTCTATAGATTTGAAGGCAAGACAGGACTGATACTGAAGCATCACATGAATAAAATATTTTGAAGGAAGAAGATAAAAAACTATAAAAAATACAAAAATAAAAAAAAAAATGAAAAATAATGTACGGTAGAAAGTCATATGAAAATGAAAGAAAAAAAATGTCAATGTAAATAAAAAAATAAGCAAAATCAAATAACTACTGGAAGCATCTTTATTTTAAAATCGTCTATTATTTATTGCTTGGAGAGAATTGTGAATAAACTTGGCTAAAGTATTGTTGCAAAAACCAATTGTCACTTGGAACAGACATCAGACCTTGATATTTTGGCTTGATATGAGGGATGACACCCATTGATTTTATCTTAAACTGGAAAAAAAATTTTGAAAAAAATCTTATTTCGTTGAGTTTAAAATTGTAAGCTTGGCAACGCTGTATCACTACAAATCAATCTTACACCTGCAGATAACGTAAATGGTTTATTTCATAAAAAAAAAACAAAAAAAAAAACAAAACAAAAAACAAACAAACAAACACTGAACTTAAAAATAAAAACATTTTTAAAGCTTATGTGCATAAACTTTGCAATGCTGTATCGTTAAATCTATACTTACACTCGCGGTAAAACTTTTACACAAGACTAATCTTATCATAGAATTTCAGCTAAACCACATTATCATACCTTTAGGTGGTCAATAAGTTCGTTTTTTAATTAAAAAACGGAACAAAATGAGCATTTTTGTAGGTCTGTGATGTCAAGTTTGCAACGTTGTATCAACAGAATCAACAGCATTAACGTAGAAAAATTATTTATTATTAACGTATTTTTTTAGAAAAATGTACACGGACTGTTGATAAAATGTCTTAAAATATCATGAAACATCCAATGACAGTTGTTTACAGAAAGTAAGATACTTGAGATAATACGATAATCTTTAAAGCTTAAAAATGGAAACTTGTCAACGCTGTATTTATAAAACCAGACGTATCCTCAAGCTAAGATTTTTACTGGAGACATGGGTCATCATAGAGCAAAGTAACAATATGTAACAATTTTGGATGACTACTCATGAATTTCCAGAGTGCCTCGTGTCTTTGGAAGAATTTTTGACGAGCCGGGGTCTAAAAAAGCGTCGCGGTGGAGATTAACTGTTAAACCTTGTTAGGTTATCGGCTGCTTTACTTCCTTCTTGCCTTCAATCTGGTGAAGATTGAGCAGAGGGCGCCGAGAGCGGTCTGAATCAACGTTACTAAATTTGAACTAAATTTTGCAATTCGGAGCTACAATTTCTGGCTCATCTATAAAAACACTTATGTGCATATGATACTATGGGTACTTACGTTGTTTCTAAACTCGAGACACAAATTTTAGTGCTGAATTGCAAAATGCAGTCCATTTGTGTGTGGATCTGTGAAAAAAGAGCTTCTCCTCCGGGAGAAAATTGATCTTAACTTTTTGCGAACACATGAACAACATTTTTCTACAACCTAGGATTTTTTGTCTTCAAGCTTCACGACAGTTTTTGAGATTTAGGATCCCCAGAAAGATAGGTCTCCTCGTACAGATCTGGTCACTAGTAAAAGGGGCCCGGCATATTGTTATGAAAGGTAGCTTCCACATGAATAATAAGTTTTCCTCCGCTCCAATAGCCTCCAGACTCATTTGGACCACATTTTGCAATTGGGAACTATTATTTCTGACTCAGTTTAGAAATAACTTATGAGCCATTAGTTTCCTGATGCACAAAAGTGTTTTTAAGAATGAGCCAGAAATTTTAGTTCCTAATTGCAAAATGTAGTCCATTTAATCCTCGTCTGTCACATATAAGTAGAACTGACCAGACGTTTAAATGTAAAACTTGTCTCCCGTACGAAGGAATGTAACTCCATTCCAAGGTCACCAAATTGACTCAAACAATTAATTTATTTTACAAAGTTATGCCTGTGCAATTTTCAGGCACAACTTCGTAAAACAAATTAATAAAAATGTGCCTGTGTAATTTTTATTTTAATTTTGCATGAAATCTCTGGGAAAATTATCAATGAAATTTCCAGTTAGGAAAATTCAAGATCCTCCTACTTAATATGCAATTTGCGAGGGGACATTTGGCAACATTGAAATGAAGTTACGTTCTTTCATGCGGGAAACGATGAGCTCTCTTAAGTTTAGTTTTACTGTGCCGAGGCAAGTGAACCACCAAAACTTTCATTATTGCTATACTGGAGGTTGTTTTGCAAAACGAAAAAAATTCCGCCTGAGGTTACTGTTTTACGACTAATATTTAGAATCCGTCTTGGTCAATTTTGCTCTTTCAATGACAATTTGTATTGAAAGTGTTGATTTACAACATTATGGTAGTAGTTTTTGTGTAATTTTTGGTTTGTCGGGTAGCCAGTGCTATGGGTTAAAATAAACTGTCAACTCACGTTAACTTGAAATTCAGGAACTTAATAGTCGAAGCTTTTCGGCCTCAGCCGTCGTCAGGACTTAGCAAAAAACACAGTTTGAGACAATAAATGATTAATTTTGATTAATATCAGTTCATACATATGATGAGCGAGTGTGTTTCGGTGTGGTTGTGTTTCATTGAGTTTCTTATTGATTCAACGTTATTTTTACCGGAATAAATGATGAAAAATGGACGGTTCGTGCAGTGGCGTGGCGTGCTTTGCGATATATCGATTTATCGACCATTTAAACCTATGGAAAAGGATCGATAAACAGGGTGTTCGTAGCGAACACCTTAATAATCGATTTTTTACCATGGATTTAAATGGCATAACAATCGATAAATCGCAATTCACGCCACGCCACTGGGATCGCGAGTTCTTCTGTCCTCAGGACTTTTGTCTAGGAATGAGATTCTTGATTACAAATAAGATGTTCAACATTTTTCTATTGCTCACAATTTTGAGACTATTCCTAACTTTGAATGAAGTGACCGAATCACTTCCTTCGTCAATTCTCTGTCTCGGTGACGGAGTGTGCGTTTGTCTTCTGAAGCACTGTCAGAAGTCTATTACTGGCTACTAGATTCCCTGGGGATCAAATAGACTATATTCTACAATAAAAAAAATACTATTTACGGCTCATTCGTGAAAGTACCTCTTCGTATAGGGTAAAATCAAAGTTTGAGGAGAGGAAGAAGATAAGAGAAAGAACAGGAAGAAAAGAGAGAAGAGAGAAGAGAGGAGAGAAAAGAAGAGACATGGGAGAAGAAGAGAAGAATAGAGAGAACATAAAAGAGAATAAAACAGTGAAAGCACACAGTAAAACAGTGAGAGGGAAAGCGAGAAGGAAATTGAAATGGAAAGCTTGAGAAGGAAAGCGAGAAGGAAATTGAGAAGGAAATTGAGAAGGAAAGCTAGAAGGAAATTGAGAAGGAAAGCGAGAAGGAAAGCGAGAAGAAAAGCAAGAGGAAAAGCGAGAAGAAAAGTGAGAAGAAAATCGAGAGGAAAAGCGAGAGGAAAAGCGAGAGGAAAAGCGAGAGGAAAAGCGAGAAGAAAAGTGAGAAGAAAATCGAGAGGAAAAGCGAGAGGAAACGTGAGAAGCGAGAGAAAAGGGTCTGGTGCCGGAGCCTCCTCGTGGTGGACCTGGGACGGGTCTCTGACCCGTGCCAAACGCCGGCAATCTGTTGTGATTCTGCACCCTCCCTCTGGTTGTTAGCCCATATCTCTTCACACATCGTAACGAGCTATTTAGGATCAAGCGCATCCTTGGTACGTTATTACCTTGGTTGTTGCCCATATCCCTAATACGCTCGGGCATGGATCAACCGCTTCCTCGGTGCCCTGCTTCGGCAGGGCTGTTCACACCTTGGATGTTAGGCCATATCCATTGCAGCCTTGGATCAAGCGGAACCTTGGTACGTTATTACCTTGGTTTTTAGCCCATATCCCTGGCTTACGGAAGAGATCAAGCGGAACCTTAGGAACATGAGGGGAAAGATGATCTTCAGAGGACCTGTTGTGATTCAGCACCCTCCCTCGCCTCTGGTTGTTAGCCCATATCTCTTCATATCGTAGAGAAATGGGATCAAGCGCATCCTCGGTACGTTATTACCTTGGTTGTTGCCCATATCCCTAATTCGCTCAGGCATGGATCAAGCGCATCCTCGGTGTCCTGCTTCGGCAGGGCTATCTTGGTCGTTAGCCCATATCCATTGCAGCCTTGGATCAAGCGGAACCTTGGTACGTTATTACCTTGGTTGTTAGTCCATATCCCTGGCTTACGGAAGAGATCAAGCGGAACCTTAGGAACATGAGGGGAACGATGATCTTCAGGGGACCACTGATAGTAGTTAGGCCATATCCTTGAACCGCGAGGTGCAAGGATCAACCGGTACGCAGTGGTCTGAAAATCCCGATCTGTGACCGACTTTGCGCGATTCGTCAGTGACCAATTGCAGGGGTGACCGATCGAAGCCTGGCAATCCTGTACTGGTCAACCTCCGGTATCTGCCGATGCTTGCGCATTAAGTCTAAAGCCGTCATCCCCCCCGGGACACTTTAGACCAGGCAAAGTCGGAACCGGAGGGTCGGACGCCTCTCAAACGGGCTGGTGGTTGGGGCGATGTTGCAGATTGAAGTAGGTTTTGATGCAGGAGAGCCGAATACTTCACGAGAGTTCCGGGGTCTCGTGGCTCAGGGTATTCTGTTCTCCTGGGCCGAACAAGCCGGACAAAGTTTCAGCAATCTCTATCTCTGTAGAGAGTATCCAGCTACGAGTTTGTTGTCTCACTGCTGGATCGCACGGTGGTAGAGGAGTTTCCTGCATTCGGTCATTGGCGAATTGTTCACTGTTGTGAGTGAGGGTGCGCCCAGAACGCCAACCCAACTCTTCATGGCATGAGATCTTGAAGAGGTCACTGGTTATCCTTACTAAATCTCACTCGACTAAACCTCTGATCTCGTAGGAACTGAGTAGATCCGTTGTGCTTCGTTTGCGCGGGAGACCGTGTGAAAAAAGCAGAACGGAGAAGAGATCTTAAGGAGGAAACTGGTCGGTCCGGACCGGCTATAGGGCATCCGATCTCGAGAGAAACAAAGGCATGAGCCCCATGCCTTTGTCTTTTAAAATTTCTTCTCAATTTCTTCAAAATTTCTTCAAAATTTTGAATTTCAAATTAACGTATGCCATGGGAGTTGTAAGTTGGACGGTGGAAGCGTTGCCGTCTGATGTCGGTTCCTCCTCGTGGTGGACGGTGGAAACGAGGGTACTTCAAGTACCCTCGGCTAATCGCCGACAAAACAGGGACTGGTTTTGGTAGTAATACACAGGGGTTAATATTTATTTTCTCAGAATGTCCTGTCAATTATTTTGACTTCAAATGTCTCGACATTTCTTGTTCTCTACAGTCCTCTGGTTTGTTTTTATTGATTTTTTTATTGAGAACTTGAAGTTGGTATCAATTTTACAAGAATGGACTATCATTTCTGGCTCAGCCATAGAAGAACGTGTCTATCAAAGATAGCAAGTCTTTTTTGCAAAATATAGTTCGATCAATGTCTCATGCTCCTCTCCTGAGCACCTGTAGTGTGTGAATAAAACTTATTCTGTTCTGATCATTTTCACGCATGAAATGAAAAGCTTCACATGCTCTTTTTTCTTCGCCGGTCCTCTCATTTTGTTCATCTCTCGCAGATAGTCACACGAACGAAAATGAGCAAATTTGAGCGAGTATTGATTTGTAAAACCAACAAAAGCGTATTTGCATAATTTTTTCAAAATTGGTTGGAAAATTGAAAATCATTGAGTTCATGATTGAGTGCAGAGATTGTGCAGTAGTGCGACGATACCAAATATTTCTGAGCATCGTTGAAGCGACTTCATTTTCTGAATCAAGCAGCAACTTATTTATACTTTGACTTACTTGGGAATGGAAATTTACAGATGCACGTAACGAGCTTGCCTAGCCGATGGTATGCTTTCATCGCGTTTCCGGTTCTCTTCTCTCTCTCTCTTCTTTAATACGGTCACACCATTTTAAATTTCTAACCCTTGTCACTTGTAGTTTAATATTCTTTTATAATGTAATGTATAATATTCTTTTATAATGTAATGTACTTAAATTGACCAATAAAGAAAAAATGAAATAATAAAAAAACGGGCTATTGATTTTCATATCGTTCATCGTGAATTGGCTGAAATGTGTTGGCCAGTATCAGAAGATGCTAAAATTACTGAATCTAGTAATTTTGAACTACCATCATTTTTTAAAGTTTGGAGATCTTTCTTTAACTACTTAAATAAGTAAAAAAGCATTCTGATACTAGGTTGTCTAATCCTAGTTTTTAAAAAGTACTTATTAAAAATTTTAACTGCCACGATTTTTAAAATATAAAAATGTCATTTATTCAAATTCTATTATAAATTTTTATTTTTGATAAACAATATAATTTAGTTGCACAAAAATAAATAACCGTAAGCTTAACCGCAACTGCTGGCTTTTTATTAGCTGGCAATATTGATTCTTACTAAAGGTTACTCTAAATTATAACTTTTTTTCTGTGAAAACGCACCGAAAAAAATAATATGCTTTCTTAGCATCTAGGATGTCAAAAATGTGTCTGGTGATCCCAAGATGCTGCCTTTACTGCCCCCACAGTTAATTTTACATCCTGTGAATGCAAATTCAACTGCGGGGGCAGTAAAGGCAGCATATTGGGATTACCAGACACATTTTTGACATCCTAGATGCTAAAACAGCATATTATTTTTTTCGGTGCGTTACCGTCGTCGCCGCTGACGTCACTGGCGCTTTATAAGTGGACGTATTTATGCTAAAAGGACCTATGTTGCACGCAAATCCTATGCATATAATTCCTTTTATCATAAATATGTCCATATCGACGGTGAAACTACCAAACCACGTATCTCGTTTGCGGTGTTTAAAAATCTACGCTCATATTTTATTTTTTTGAAGTAGACCAAATCAACATCATTCCTTGAAATTTTCACAGAATTTTCTCCGCACAAAGAGGAAAAATCACAGAAATTTTCAAGACTGGACGTTCAGTAGTTTTTCATTTAAAAAATAAAGTATGACAGGAAGTCTGCGACGTCGCAAACCGAGATACGTGGTTTGGTAGTTTCACCGTCGATATGCCCTTGTTTCAGAGGAAGGTATGAGAAAGGACTTAAATTTCATTAGATCCTCTGAGTTTCCGCATAAACTGAAATTTTTCATTTTTACCTAGTTTTTCTCGGACGTTCCGACGCATCCGTGCGACGGAAGTGCGTTGTAGCAGCATTCAAACTTTATACAATTTCATTCCTTAAGAAACAAACCAGCAAGCTCGAAAATGCACTCTCTTCGACTCTTTCAGCTGAAGCATACCATTTTTTTTACTTAGTCCAGTCCTTCTGAAACTTTCAAAGAAAAATTTGCATGTTTTCATGTGCGCTCCCTCAAAAATAAAATACTTAATCGGGAGAAGTCAACAATTAAAAATACGCATACGGCGGTCTCCCTTAGCCCGGAAAAGTGTTTCCCTTAATTTTATTTGAACCCTTTCAATAGGCGGATCCAGACACTTCGAACAGTAGGGGTGGAGGGAAGGTCCGAAGGGCTTCCTTTGGACAATTTTTGAAATTTTAAAACATCTAGTATGCAGTTTGAGTCAATTCCGTCATGAGTAATTTACAAATCTGAGCTTCCTTCCTTCCGCTTTCCTCCCGCTTTCCTCCCGCTTTTCTCCCGCTTTTCTCCCGCTTTTCTCCGTTCCTTCTTCCCTCCTTCCCTCTTTCGTTCCCCTGTTTTTCGGGTCTACGAGGGGGGCTTGAGCCCTCTACGCCCCCTTTGGATCCGTCTATGACTATTTTGAGAGCGTGAACTGCACATTCATGTAACACATATGCACATAGCACATGGCATGCATGCATGCATATACCACATTCATACATATGTTCCGAACACTGGGAACGTCAAGTAGCCTATTCTTGGCATTGAAGGCGACTTTGTCCGCGCGATCGCAACTCAGAAATTTGCATGCCTATATCAACGGGTGTTCTAGGTCGGTGGGGGTGGATTCGATCGACATGAATCAATCGCAAAACGAAAACGTGAATCGGTCGATGTGGATCGATCGACACCGATTCGATCGACAGTTAACTTAAAAAACCCCGTGTCGATTCGATCGACATGAATCGATCGGGAAACGAAAACGTGAATCGGTCGATGTGAAGCAATCGGCACCGATTCGATCGACAGTTAATTTAAAAAACCCCCGTGTCGATCCGGTCGACATGAATCGGTGGAAAAATAAAAACGTTTAGTCGATCGACGTGAATCGATCGACTCACGGGTTTGTCGATCCATTCACGGATTTGACGATCGACTCGCGAGTTTGTCGATCGATTCACGTGTTTGTCGATCGATTCACGTTTTCGTCGATCGATTCACGTTTTCATGTTTCCATCGATTCATGCCGATCGAATTGACACGAGTTGTTTTTAAATTAACTGTCTGTCGATTCGGTGTCAATTGATTCGCGTCGATCGATTCACATTTCCATTCTTCAATCGGTTCATGTCGATCGAATGCATACCCTCTTTCTCAGTTTACAGTTTGATTTATTTGAATCCGTCGGACAAGTTACATTTGTGAAAGAAACGGCATAATTTAATTGATTTTTTAAAGAAATTGGAAGACTATGTATAGATGTTTTATCTTCCTTTCCAATTCTCATTCATAAACATCGATGACCAAAATGCAAAACTACGCATCTCCGTTCGCGACGTTTTAGACTTCCTGATATACTTCACTATGTGCCTTTGGAAAAGTGGTCAACGTAATTTCTTATAAATTCTCTTGATTATTTTTCTCTGTTAGCAGAATATTCTGTGAGACTTTCAAGCAACAAAGTTGCCTTGTTTCTCTTTAAAAAAATACAATAGGAGGGTAAATTTTGAAACACCGCAATGGAGGTGCGTGGTTTAGCATTTTGTCCATGGATAGGTATGAAGAAGCTGGTGCGGAAGATGAGCCCAGTATTCCATGATTATTTCTCTCGAATAAGCACGAATGACCGTACGTTGTTTTTCTGGAGAACGGCTTTTCTGATTCCTTGTATTCTAAGACCTTGTCCACACGAGCGTGGTTCGCGGAACTTAGTTCGGGGAACTTGTTCCCCGAACAAGTTTTAGCTGAGCTGAAACTTATTCCTCCTAAACCCGGAACTTCCCCCGTACTCCCAGCTTTTATGTTTCTTTTGTTGTGAATTGGTTTGTTTTTGTTTTTTACGTCCTTAATGTCTTGCCATTTGTTTTTGTTACTCTCGCGGCCGTAGTAATCTATTATTTAGCAATAATTGTATAGTTTTATGGAAGTTCCGGTTCCAGTTCAAGTGAATTCGTGGTGACAGCATGTTTTGTTTTAACGAACAAGTTTCGGGAACTGAGCAGTTCGTCAAATAAGTTCCTCGAACCGCGCTCGTGTGGACAGGGCCTTAGGTACCCATATGTATAGGTCGCAGGCAATTAGCAATCGCCGGCAAGCGGTTCACATATGTTATTTCAATACATCGCAATAATGCGCATCGGCATAATGCAATTGTTAAGGGTTGAGGCCTTCAAAAGTATTAGCTCGGCTTGAAGCGCCTTCATTTTTTGTGATACTCTACGCTTTGCCACGCTGTTAGTTTAGTTGCCTGTCCGATCTTAACCCAACTAATGTCACGGAGTTCACTACACGCGCTCCTGGGTATGCATATTCCTGCCATGTTTTTAAGGATGGAAAAGTGTCCAGTCCATTCACATTATAAGCAACACAATCAGCACTCTAATCTTGTTCTTTTATCGCTGAACTTTATGATTTTTTATATTTCTTCACCACTGGCTTGTATTTGCCGGCTATTGCAAATTGCCTGCGACATATATACAGTCCGTGCTCGGCTCTAATTAGCCAGAGCGGCATGTTTAGCAACACCGTCTTCAGACGGTTTGGTTGCATGAGGCGCGTGACAAGTGCTGCTGGCAATGTTGCCGATTCCCACCAAACTATTTTTCTCTTCATTAAAGATCCTGCACAAAGAGGCAACGTAATTAGTAGCGTAAAGTTCAATGGCACACAGTGGTGATTTTCAGAAAGTTAATAGCACTGCACATCCTCCAGTGAACTCCATCATTTGAATACTCCCATCCATTGGTTTACATACATCGAATCGGAAGGATATCAGCGTGACCTTCTTGCAAAGCTTCTTGCTGACCACTGTGGAAATCTCAAAAACTTTTAAAAACGCATTATTCGGACTTTAGCTTTTCCTAGGCGCCAAAATATCGTTGAGGAGAAAACTCATAATTTTAGGATCCTAGATAGTCATGCGCGTACATTGGCTAGAAAGCATGAATTCTACGGTTTTTTTCGACCAGTCGCATAAACTCAATTATTGATAGATTATTCTATAGATATATTCTTATAGATCATGATATAATGGACCACTAGACAAGGTACGAATTTCAGCATTCTGATGCATGTTTCTTGATCAAAATTTCACGTAGAATACGACGCGCACAATGAAAATCGCCGAAATCAACTCCATCCAAAGATATTTAATGATTCTTGATGCGTGAATTCAAACCACCCGCTCGTGAAAACTCAATGCTCTGCGTGATTCACATCGTGCGCTAAACGTTATCATGACAGTCTCTGCGATATAAAAATCTGGCAACCTCAATCTTGACGCTAAGGCTCAGATGTAGCAAATTACTCATAGTTCGAACAACTTATGGTGGGAAATGAACATTACACGATTGAGAAGCTTGTTGAAATCGTTGTAGTGCACGATTTGACTCACGTACAGCTTTGAGTTTCTTATCAGCAGGTAGTTCAAATTCTTCGAGCCAATGTGGAATAGAAACGTTAATTTCTTCGTTTGGAGTTTGTTTCATTGGTTTTCGTTGCGCGAATCGTGCTCTACGTAAAATTCCGGTTAAGAAACATGTATCAGAATGCTTAAATTCGTACCTTGTCTATAGTGGTCCATCATCAAATATTGATTTAATGCTCTTGGATCGTACAAAGGAAATATATAGCATATTTCTCACTCCATAAATTGTATGAAACCAGCAAATAAGACACTTGACGCGCGTTAACGACGGCGCAGAGATACAACTATTCGTACTTGATGGACGTCCGTGCTGCATCAGAAAAATTGAAGGCGCGATGACGCGAAGCGTGAGTTCTCAATGCTCTGCTATGTGCTGCCAATGAGGTGTCGCTCAGATTCGGGAGAAAAGTTAAAAAAGAGGCCCGAACACATCTCTCCTACCTTCGGCTGTGTTATTCACTTAGTGCTTAAAGCACCATTACGTATAAAACAAACGCAAACAAACACAATATGGAAATAAAGCGAGGGAAAGGATGCGCATTAACGACGGCGCAGAGATACCACTATTCGTGCTTGATGGACGTCCGTGCTGCGTCTGAAGAATTGAAGGCGCGATGACGCGAAGCGTGAGTTCTCAATGCCCTGCTATATGCTGCCAATGAGGTGTGGCTCAGATTCGGGAGAAAAGTAAAACAATCGGCCCGAATACGGCTGTCTTGTCGTCGGCTGTGTTGATACTCGTTCTTTCTTCTCTTTTCATTTTCTTGTCTGATTTTTTTTAAGGATGAATTTGCAGACCCACGTCTTAAGCTAGTGTAAAACCGAAGCACTGACACGGTTCTTATGGAAAGAATGGTGCTTGGATGCGTCTAGTGGCTTTAATTTTTTTTTGTTTTCTTTAATTTCAGAAGTCTGTTATACGGTCAATTTTACAATTTTTCTCTGTACGATTAATAAACTTTGAACCTGAAAATAGCGTAAACTTGTGCTGCTTTGCCAAAATTTTCTGAACTCCTCCCCAGGGGATGCCCCATCAGGAAATATCACATTACGCCCCTTTAACCAGCCAAGGGTCTAGGCCCTCAGATGCGAGCCAGTCCGACCCTGGATGCAAATACCCTACGTATAACATTGAGAGAGATACAACTCGGAAATTCTCAAAGAATGACCTCTCGTTAGTTTTTCCATTCTTGTAATGCTGTTCTTTTCGCTTGAGCGACTTAAAGAGGACAAGGCGCAGTGCAGTTTATGAAAAAATTGAGATACTGATGATTTCAAGTAAAGCTGATCTTAATACATATCGACGGTGTAAGTCGGCAATCACATAACTCGTTTGCGGTGTCTGAAAATCTCCGCCTCTATGTTATCTTTTTAAAGGAGAACAAATTGACATCATTCCTTGAAGTTTTTGCAGAATTTTCTTCACACAGAGAAGAAAAATCACCGCAGTTTTAAAGAATGGCCGTTGAGTAGTTTTCCGTTTGAAAAAAATAAAGTATAAAAGGAATTCTGCGACGTCGCAAACCGAGTTATGTGATTGCCGACTTACACCGTCGATATTCTGTGAAAAATTCGCTCCCTAAGTCCAATTTTTAAGCATGAAAAAATCAGCTTGAACTTTCTTTTCGCCATAAGGATCCATGTCATTTCGATCCTGCAAACACGAATGACTCGAAATAAGATATTCTTGTACTCCAAGGCCCCACGAAATTTCACGTGGATAAATTTCATGAAATTTCCCATTTCCGCTCTCATACCTTTGCTCATAAATGAATATATCATCGGAGGAAATGTGACAACGTTTCAGTGCTCCTTTGACGTTATTTTTCAGCACAGCAGCGCAGGCCCGATTTCAACCTATGCGATGTTTTCCGCCCAAGAACATGCGCGCTCGGAGTCGAAATACGGAAAATTTCGCGAGCAATTATGCGGAGAGTTGAGGAGGTAGACGGCAGTGAACCCATCCGGAACCGAAACGCTCTTCCAAAAATGCTCGGTATTTGATTTCCCTGCGCTCGAAGAATGCTCTCGCAGCTCCATCCGAAAACTGAAAATGCAGAGCACTCGGTCCTTGAAGTGAGCACAGTTATTTACTCGTTATTTGACGCTCAACTCGCACTGAAATAAATCTCGGATACTTTTTCACCGTGCTCCGAAGCATCAAAAATTGCGCATAAATACAGGGAAATTTACACAAAACAAGGTGGAGAAATGGTGCTGGGTCCACACCATTTCGCGGGGAAATCAAAGCCAAGGAGTTCCAAAAATTAAAATTAGAGTCAAAATTTTTTGAGCTCTGATGCGCACCAGTACGAAACTGAGGGGGGAGAGTGTTCAGCTCAGGCAGTTTGCATAGGAATATTAAGGAATATTAGGAGTCTTAATATTCCTATGCAAACTGCCTGAGCTGAACACTCTCCCCCCTCAGTTTCGTACTGGTATGCGCATTAGAGCTCAAAAAATGTTGACTCTAATTTTAATTTTTGGAACTCTTTGGCTTTGATTTCCCCGCAAAATGGTGTGGACCCAGCACCATTTCTCCACCTTGTTAGATACAGTTTCGGGCCACTTCTTAGTGGTTTTTTTTCTTCATTTACACTAAACTAATAACAATCTTGAGCTTCATTTTCGTGATCCCTATAACGATGCCTCCTAAGCAGTAGCGAGGCGTGAATAATCGATTATAGATATTTCCCCATTTGCACCTGTGGTATAGAATCGATTTTTAAAATGTTCATTGCGAACACCCTATCGATTCTTTCCCACAGGTTTAAATGGCAGATCAATCGGTTTATTGCAAAATACGCCACGCCACTGAGGCGCGAATGATCGATTATCGATATTTCCCCATTTGAAGCGATAGTATAGAATCGATTATTAAGGTGCTCGTTGCAAACACCCTGTCTATCGATCCTTTTTCGTAGGTTTTAATGTCATATCAATCGATATACCGCAATAGATGAAATTGATGTTTTTTGCAGCTCATGTGGAAATAGAGACACGCCCTCAAAGGGGCAACGGTGCATGCAGCCATTGCAACCTATGGGTTCGGGGCTTATATTCAGAACATGTTCATAGGGGTGCAAGGGGGAGGGGATCTAAAATAAGACGGTCTCCAATGTCGTGGAGAATGACGTCACTGTGGGGAAAATTTTGAGTCATGGAGTGTGGTCGACAATTTTGCTACCATGCCAAGGAAAAGCACTGTTTCAGCACTTTCGAATTATCTGAAGAATTTGTGAATGCTGTTTTTTTTTTAATTTTTCAGAGGATTTAATTTGCAATCCGATCTATAGTATACCTAAGAATCTCGAGGGGAATGATTCTTTTTTATTTTTATTTTAAGAGGAACAATTAATCGAGCGAAATTCATTAACATTTGAATACTCATGTGGCGTTTTCTCGGGTCTGGACCCGGCCCCTTTTTTTGGCTACGCCTCTACGTGTGTATGTGTGTATTTAGTTTATTAAGACCCAGTTTTGAACTGATATTAATCTCAGCGCTATGAAGTTTTGCCTTATCAGCTTGATGTTATCGCGAGAGGGAAGCTTTGATGACCGACATTAATCTTGGACGACGATTTATTGACTGATAAGGTTATTGATTTTGGCTAATATTGGCCCATTCAGTCGGTTGGCTGATGCAAGACAAGCCCTTTGGGGTCATTTGTGTAAAAATGCCTTATCATCCGCTGTTTGTATTGGTATTATTGAAAATCACCACTGCGTTGTCTTGAGCTCAACACAAAACAGCGTATCCACCGATAGTTTCCTATTCGCCGCTACGCCTGTAGGTATAAGGCGCTTTGAGGCTCTCATGGATCTGTGTCCTGTACGCCTCGCGCCCTATCTTCCGTGCTAAGTAAGAACGCCGTATGAACATTCGAGAGTTGCCAAATTTCCTTCAATAAGATGCTTATTTTTGAGGAAAGTTGTGAAAATTTTTCCTTTGAATTTTTATAATCTTTAGGTAAAATTGTGAACAAAATTATCTGAAGAAATGTGAGGAAAATATTCACAAGTTTACCAAAGAATTCATGTTTTATCAAAGGAAATTTGGCAACGCCTGAAGGTTCATACGGCGTTTTATCTCAGCACGGCAGCTATCTCGCCCGTTCATTTCGGCGAGGCCTTTTTTTTTGGGGCTTCAATGGACGCAACAGCGCAACAGTCATCAAATTCTAGATTTCGCATAATGTTGGCCGGTGACTGCAGAATCTAAGCATAGCGAGCGTTTCGAATCTTCGTCCGTTCGTGTCAAGATGAAGATGCGAAGCATGGTGAAAAAGTGAGTTACTGTTTATAATCTGTCACATTTCTCTCTTAAAAGGTGCCTGTTTAAACTAAATTTAGTTCCTTGAATTCCGAATGATGAAAGAATCTTGAAGGATCGAAATAGAGCGAATTTTGACCTATACCTCTTAAGAGAGCACCCCGATAAGAAATTATGAGCGAATTTATCCTTATTAAGTGCATTCAGTTGGCTGTATCTCTTACGTGCAACAGGCCCCTTGTGAATGTAAATCTCAGAAAAATTGAGAGAAAAACATTCAGTCACCCTGAAAATTCAGATTTTCTTTATGGAGATTTGGCAACATCTGAAGTCTCATGTTCGGCGGTTTTCTTCAGCACGGCAGAATATCTCCCATTACCATCTATTATTGCTTATAATTTCAAAGGCCTCCGATGCATTCGAAAAATTCGGCGTAAATTGTTTGATAGCTGCTGTGAAAGCTGATATTGAAAATTTTGCGAGCAAAGATTTTAATACTATAGTGAAACATTCAGTCCATTACCATGAATGACCTCGATAAAATCGGTCATTCTGCGACTATCTGACGAAATAAACGTTCTCCATTGCGGGCAACACTGAAATTGGTTTTTTAAACTGTCACAGCCACTAATTTGAACCAATTTATTCTAATTCTTTTCTCCCGTAATTGTTAACGATCAATCGGATTTTGAAATGACATTTGCGTGATGGGTAATCGCTCGACATTGAAAAGAGACAACATTTGCAACACGGAACATTTTTTCCTCAACATTTTATTTGTCGGAGAGGAATACGTCGTCGGGATTCTGATTATCCTGATTATTATTTACTATGAAATAAAATAGAAATATAATAAAATAAAATTCTGCTAGAAGAATCTTAAGAATTATTTCTGTTATTTATTTCTCATTCATCGCTTTAGAGTCTTTAATAGTTCTACGTTAAGTAAATTTTGAGTTAGGTGTTTTTAGATAATTATAGAGTGAAATATTAATAAACCTAAGTTTTCATATCTTTAATAGTAGTATATTTACCAATTTCTATCGTTATGAAATTACGTAAAAATTAGAATATTTTGTTTGTCTCTTCGTTCTGCTTTACATATTTATCACAATATCTTGGGTTTGATTCCTTATGTGTTTCTTGTTCTGCTCATTTTGTAGGTATTTTCTATTAGTTTGGGTTTTCCAATTTGACAAACTCTACAATTATTATCCTGGTTGAAGTTAAGTGACAGGTCATTTACATACCTAGTTCCTATAGGAACTCCATTAATGTTGAATTCTTCCAGAGTTCTAATTGAAACGGTCTAAACTGACAATCAAAACCATTATTGACTGTAATAAAATAATATGGAAGTAATAACCAATGGTAAATAATTAATTTAATTTAATCACACAGAATAAAATTGTTGACAAAAATTCGACTTACATCGCATTACTTTTATTTTTGATGTTCATAAATATTAATAACATACATCAATGATGCAGGAAAAATAAATTAAATAAAAAAAAAATGCTTACGTCTAGTGTAGAGGGACGCCTCTTGTCTTTCATAAAAAAAACAATTGAGTTTGAATTGAAACTTTCTGGGGAGAGTAAATCTGTAGGTATCTCTATTGGTGTAAAGGATTACGAAGGGTGTAAATTTTGTCGATTGTATGATTTTGGAGTGTAAATTGGATGTATTTCTTCCAAATGGAACTATGTGTATTATAACGTGAGCCCTGTTATGCATGCACTCTTATGGGTGTCAGGGCTCATATGTGTTAATGCACATAGTTCCGTTTGGTAGAAATACGTCCAATTGGACTAAGACGTAAGTGAATAGTTACAGTTTTCTGATCGTCTTATTAAATTAAGTAACTCACTGCGTAAATTTCGCAGATCTACCGATAATTTAAACGTTTGAAATAAGTTTTAAACGATCTTTGTTAAATATTTGTGCCAAAAATACTTAACACTTTACAAATGCACGATATACGTAACTTTGTTGAAAATTTAGAAGTCTTCAACATCACATCAACCTCCTAGGGACTAGGGATTTGAAATTTTGTAAGTGCTTTTAGGTCAAGAGAAATATACGTTTGGAATCCCCAAAATTTTAAACAGAGCCACATGAAAAGAGGCGAGAACCTAAAACGTTACGGAGGTGGTGCGAGGATTTTATATCACCCTACGTAAGAACTCTAAACAGACTAGCTATGATCATACAATTATCTCAGACGACCCTTCTAAAGTACAATGCTCCATGCAACCTACGACATGTTTACTCTCGGGAAACTGTGTAGGTTACTCAGGAAAGAGAAGAATGTACACTATGTACAATCCTCGCGCCACACCTAATTACAAAATCACATACTGCTTTCAGTCCCATCCCTTCTTTCTCAATCCCAAGTATTCACCCATGGACGAAAGAAAAATCCAACAAACATCGGGTAACAAAAAAACGCAGCCCTCCTCAGTTGGATGGAAAAAAAAATTAAAAATCTAAAATCTTAGTACTTTCAAAACGAGAAGAATGCAGTTATTGTCTAACAACATTCTTCTCGCTTTGTAAGATACAGCCAAGAGCTATGATTTTAGATTTTTCTATCGTTATTTGGATTACATTTTGCAATAAGGAGCCACTGTCTCTGGCTTTTCCAAAAAAGCACTGTTCTGCAGAGGGAGACAAATGGCATACATGGATTATTGCATTTTGCAAAAAGGAACCAGGGCATTCCAGTGTCGCAAAGATAGTGCAACTTTCTTCACCCTGAAAATATAAACCGATCATCGATACAAGTTTTATCTTTACTCTCAACAAACTATTAATTCAAGACGAAACTCACCTTTGTAAATCTGGTTTGCTTCATTATTTTAGTAATTTTATTGCAAAGCATGTATGTCGCACAATCCCAGCAACATTGGAATGCTCTTGGTTCTTTTTTGCAAAATGAAATCCACACGTAGTTTTTAAAATGATCCAAGAATTTTGGTTCCTTACAACAAAATGTGGTCCATTTATCCAACCGAGGAAGGCTGCGTTTCCAGCCGAAATGGTTCGGTGTCATTTGTGTAAAAAAATGTATTGTTACCCGCTGCTTGTATGGTTACAATTGGACGTATTTCTATCAAACAGACCTATGTGGAGGTGAGAAATATGGGGTGTGCTCGATAGTTCTCTGGCCGTAAGAGTGAATGAGAATAATAAAGCGCCAGTGACGTCAGCGGCAATGATCGAGCCCGCGAGCGGGGGCGCGATCTTCGTCGGGGGGCATTAACTCATGAGCCCTGTTCACAACGCTCTCGTGCCATGCCCGCGGCTCATGAATCCCGCATTCAGATGGCACATAGGTCTGTTTGATGGAATGTAATATCCCGCTTTTCCAATTCTTCAAAAGGAATCACGCCCACTTTACATTGCTTCTTATGCAGCTTCGACGAGCACACCCCATATTTCTCACCTCCACGTAGGTCTGTTTGGTAGAAATACGTCCAATTGAAAACCCCTACTGCTTGAGCGTAACGCAAAACAGCGTATCCACCAGTAGTTTCCTATGCGCGTCAGTAATATGCGGCGCTGTGAGGCTCCTGTAGATCTGCGCCCTGTATGCCTCGCAAAAGCCTCCAAGTGTAAGCTGCTGCCGACTGAGCCTCAGGATCTTGGCGTCGTCGGCGGAGATGAACTCCCTGACCTCCTCGAGAGCCCTGGGCTCCCACTTCTCGGGCCTGACCTTCCAGCCGGCGATATAGGTGCGCTGGATGTCCTTGGCCACGTCCATCTGGGCCTGGATGAAGGGTCGCACCGAATTCGGGTCCAGCCCCTCGGCCGAGGCGTTGGCGACAGCGGAATTCATGACCTTCTCCTCGCGGGGGAGATCCTCGACCGGCTTGCCCTTCTTGTACTTGTCCCCGGCCACGTCTTTCATGTACTCCATCCGATTGTTCAGCGTCGTGGCCAGGGACAGGATGATCATGGCTCCTGTCGAAGCGTCCGCGTTCGCTTCTGCCGTTTGCGGGTGGCATACTTCCGCGGTTTGCGGGTGGCATACCGCCACGCTTTTTGACTGTGCGTCGACGAATAAGCACAGTGATATTGCCATGGCCATCAATGCTGATTCGATGAACCCCATTTTCGCTCTGATTTTATGCCAAGTCCTGAAAAATCGCTCGGGAGTGAGGGCCGTCCAATGTTCACCTGCGCAAATGGGGAACGGTTTGTTTCAATTGGACGTATTTATGCTGAAGGGAACTATGTGCGAGTGGAAATGATGGGGTGTGCTCTTTAGTAGAGGGCCATAAGAATGAATGGGACTTTAAAAGCGCCAGTGACGTCAGCGGTGAGGACCGGGCGCGACGAGGCCATAGAGCACATAGAGTCGTGATGTAAATGGGAGAGCTGGCGCCATGTTCTGCTCGACGAGTTCCGAGCCCGGTGTGCGCCGAGTTCGGGTCACTTTTTCGATACATGTTCGATCCAAAATGGCGGTATGGAATACGTGGTGATTCCTGTCTTCTTTGTTTACATCGGATGGCCTGGTACCCGTGCATCGCAAACAATCGATTATGTATCGAAAAAGTGACCCGGCGTCACACAGGAGTCTCGGAATTCGGGACCTGGAAAATGCTTAAAAGTGGCGCCAGCTCACCCACTTACATTACGACTCTATGTGCTCTATGGACGAGGCGCGACACGAGCGATGACGACTAGGCAGTCTTTAACTCATAAGCCCACACAACGCTCTTGTCACATGCCCACGACTCACGAGTTAGTGCTCAGTTCCTTTTGATTTAATATCAAATCTCGCTTTTCCACTTCCTCAAGAAGAACCATATTCACTTTTACATTGTTTCTTATCCAGATTGCACAAGCACACCTTGTCTTTCCACTTCCACATAGTTCTTTTCAGCATAAATACGTAAAATTGTTGTTCGTCAAAGCGGTGCTATGTTAACGGGCTGTGATTCAATGCCTCCCCCCCCCCCAAAAAAAAAAAAAAAAACAAAATGAAACTTTTAAAATTGAAAAGAACGTTGTGAGAGATGTTTAAAATGATTTTACATTTGAAGGGCTGTATTTTTATGTAGGCGCAGAACTGTATAGAAGAACATCGAACATATATACACAACCGGTATAATACCTACGCTAAGTTTATTTGGTCGTATTTCTGCCAAACAGAACTATGTGCCTTAAGACATGAGCCCTGAGACTAATAAAAGTATGTGTGTAACAGGGCTCACGTCATAATGCACATAGTTCCGTTTGGCAGAAATATGTCCATTTATGGAAATAAGACCGAGAGAGAGCATACGTCACGTGTTAAATAGACGCAGCGACGTCATATAGCTATCACACGTATACACCATCAACGATGAGATTTGATACGGGAAAGGGTTACTACAAAGTAACTAACGGCGGAATATTTAAAACTTATGAAACGTACTATCTATGAGGTTAAGTTCGGAGTCAACGTATTTTATTAATCATGACAATCAATGACAGTGAGTTTCTGGTTCAAAATCTTTCACGTCATAATCGTCAAACAGATTGGAAAATTCGCGGAGAACTTTATGTTGATCAGTGTTCGCATTCATCAAATTAAGTGCGCCATCGTTAAATAAGACACAAGTCCCTATATTTATTTTACCTTAGCAATAAATGAAGGGATCAGACCCAGAAAAACATATCGGACGTCCGACAGCTTATTTCTATACTCATTGACAGCTGCACTCATTATCGAAATTTAATCACACCACAAAAAAATTGCAGAAAATATTATTTAACAATTTACAACCGCTCTTGGATAAATAAACAATTTAGAGTAATTTAAGAAAACTTTGCGACATGGCAGAATTCAAAACCTCCTTTAAAAGTCCAAGATATTGCCTCTCATACGGAAAGGCACTAGCGCAAAAAGTTCAAAATTATGTATTAATACGATTGGTGGGAAAAAATGTTCATGACAATTTTGACACCAAAAATTTCAATTTAAACAATTATGACGGCTCAAAATTTAATAAGATTTAGAAAATTTACTTTTGAGAAAAAGGTACTACATATTCGAATATGTCAAGTTGGGGATTCAACGGTTCAAAATTATTGAATTAAAACGGAGCTTCACGCCCTCGATTGTGGTACTTTTAGAAATTGAATCGCTCACGGTTTATTACTTTACAAAGGACTTCGAGTAATGTTACTGTCGAAAGCTTAAATTCCGATTCTTTGATCCCATATTTTAGAGAAAAAACTATTCGCTATCATATTCAATAATCCCTGATTTTCATGTTGAATTTCTATCAATTTCTGCTCAAAATTAAACGGAGACAGGCATTTGGAAACTCAGCAAATCTGCCGAGTTAAGGAAGAACGCCGTATGAGCATTCGAGAGTTGCCAAGTTTCCTCCAATAAAATGTTTATTCTTGAGGAAAATTATCAATATATCTCATTGAAATTTCAGGACACTTATTTAGATCAAATTACGAACAAAATTATCTGAGAAATTGCAAGAAAAATACGCACAAATTATCTAGAAAATTAGTGATCTGTCAAAGGAAATTTGGCAACGCCTGATGGCTGATACGGCGTTTTTCCTTAGCACGGCAGAAATAGGATGCGCTTTTCACACATTTCCTGTGAAAGTTTACACAAATCAATAGCTCGTTGAAATAAATCAATCCCGAGAGTTACACAAGTATGGGACTCTCTGAATCTTTGTTTGATTGCCGTAGAAAAATCAGCCACACCACGCCAAGGGGATACATTAGTGTCGACGACAAAATGATGATAAGGAACTTATTCGGGCAATTTCCATTTTCAAATGAAACTGATACGCTGTTTGTACACCGTGAATCAATGAACACAGCCCTCTCGTATCTTTTAGTTGCAAAAAAACTCCACTCATAATTTCCCTCCCCTCCCGTCTGGGCCAAGTCTGGACCCAATCAGACAATGCAACCGATCGATCTCCCGGCGTCAATGACCTTTGCACTCGTTTATGAGTTTGGCGTCTGTCAAATAAACTACCGTTGGGTGACAGGAATGCTTTTGAGCTCGGTTTGCAGTTTCACCTTGTTACCTGTGTAGTTATCAGCAGGCAGAGTTCATGTTCTAACATTGGTGACGGCCGTTCAAATCCGTGTTTTTTGGCTTTAATTTTTTGAATTTTTGTTCCTCAAAATTTACTTTAAATCGACTGACGGATTTGCTATTGTAAATATGTCATCCGCTCTTTTCAATTATTTACATTCGTGTGATGGGATATGTCGTGGAATCTGTATTCGATACATCGTTATGATGTTTCCCTAGCATGACCTTTCTTTCAATGAGGTAAGTTATGTTATCAGTGTTATTCAAAATTTTCTCGTTACTTTCGTAGATCGTGTCTTTGGTGGCTACCTAAGTGAAAGACGAAAATCTCCGAAACATAGAGACGTATGTTTTGTGGAGGTATAACAATCGCTAATTCTCTCGCGCTAAGTTTTGTTTATAGGTAAAATTAGTCAACTGTATCAAAAGGATGAGACGCGATGCGTTGCTGAATATGTTATGCATTTCGTTTTTAAAGACCTTTTTGGGTCTACCACGCAAACCCTGTACTTGTACCTAAAGGTCCAGTTACACGATCAAATTGAGCCATCAAATTGGGCCTCTCATTGGTCGCATCCTCACCTCAGGTCTTTTTCCACCAATCAGAGCTTCAATTTGATGTCTCAATTTGATCGTGTAACTGGACTATAAGCCGAGCGCAAATCCTCATAACTATTGCATGAGGGATGCTTCCTGGTTTACTTAAGAAAATGGCGGTGAAATGGCGTGCCAGTTCTCATGTCAGTAATTCTGCTCACCTTGAGCTCTCATTCAGAAAACACAGCACTACCGCGTACATGCCGTCGGTGAAATTAACAAAACTATTGTAAAAATCGCCAATTTTCGCTCATATTTTACTTGCGTAGCTCGAAATTTATGGCCCCAATTTGAGAGAATATTTTAGAAAAAACAAACAGAATCAAAATCACACGAAAGTGAGTGAAAAAAAGATAATTAGGCCTTTTTTGGAAAAAAAAAATATGACAAGGAATTTGCAACGTCTAAAACCGAGTTACGCGGTTCGGCACTTTCATGATAAATGTTTTTTCATTGTTAAGCTATGCAGGGTTTCCAGCGGTCGAAAAATACCTGGAAAATCAGGAAAAGTGAAGGAATTTATGGCACCCTGGAAAAGTCAGAGAATTCATAAGATAAATCAGGAAACTTTGCGAGTAGCGTTGAGTAGAAGAGAGTGGACTTAAAATTGAAAAATCCTCATCGAAGTATTGTTTGGATGTCAGGGAAAGTCAGGGCAAAGTCAGAAAATCGGGGGAAAAATTACATGGAAACCTTGCTACAATAACTTTTCAGCTAGCAACCAGCGGCTTAGCGTGTTTGGCGATATATCAATTGGACTTATTTCTGCCAAACAGAACTATGTGCATTAAGACATGAGTCCGGAGACCCATGAGAATGTATGCATAACAGGGCTCACGTCATAATGCACGTAGTTCCGTTTGACAGAAATACGTCCAATTGATCCACCATTTAAATCTATGGACAAGGCTCTATATACAGGTTGTTATAACGAACACCTTAATAATCGATTCTTTACCATAGTTTTAAATGGAGAAATGTCGATAATCGATCATTCACACTTCGCCATTGCTGGCAACACCGGAGCGCCGCGGCGGGCAGGTACCCATTTACGTGGGGAAGAGCGGCTGGTTGGCTGATAAAGATCGCGTATAAGTGAGATATGCGCGAGGGTTGGGGACGAAGGAGGGGGTGGAGGACGGGAACGGAACAAAGGGTGGAGAGAGGGAGGGGTGGGGTGGAGGTCGAGCTTTGGGCTCTGCGTCTGAAATGTTTATTCGCTACAAAATCCTTGAATCTCCATTTTAAAGAATTATGGCGTTTAAACAATAGGTGCAAACCGAAGATTTAATGCTAACTTAGAGTCCAATCTTTTTGAGTTATTAGCCCTCTCCAAGTTGCCTTTCCAGGAAGGGGTGAGGCGGGGTGGGACTTTCGCTGAATATCTTTCTACACGACTCAAGTCCTCAGTCCTCGCCGAGATTCCACCCTTCGGGTCACTGAATTCGTTCCTCTGAAATTTCATTGCCCCTATCTTGTTTTCTACTTTCTCTCTTCGTCCTGTGAAGCAACGATTTTTAACCACGAACGTTGGACGGTATTTTCATGGAATGTGCTGATTTTATAGCAAAGTGCTGATTTCATAACAAGTGCTGCCGATTGACGGTATATATGTCGCAGGCAAATAGTAAAATCAGGCATTTTGTCAAATGCCTAGGCAAATAGTCAAATATTCTAGCTAAGATTGAAATTCTGATTCTTTTCCTAATTTTAGGCAAAATAATCAAGTGACCCCGTAATAAAAAATTCTCAGTAAAAATTTGCATCACAAAATAGTATTTTAAACGATTTTTTAGCCCCTGAGTAGACACTTATCTTGAAATTTTTAGCATTTCAAAGAATACAGCATTTTTAGAATTTCAAAATTTGAAAATATGAGAAGCAATTTAAGAGCAGGAAGAGACAAAAAGAGTTTGTAGGTTTGATGAGATATTTTTCCACAAATATTGAAAACTTGTGAGCTCTCCGCCATAAATTCACAAAATTTTGTAGGCAATCAAAATTTAGCTATCTGCCTAGGCATTTGACAAAATGTCTGATTTCACTATTTGCCTTGCATGATTGAAATGAAATCGACATATCGACGGCGTATGTCCGCAATTACATATCCCGTTTGCAGTGTCTGAAAATCTCCGCCTCTATGGTATTTTTTTTTAAAGGAGAACAAGCTGACATCATTTCTTGAAGTTTTTGCAGAATTTTCTTCGCACAGAGAAGAAATATCACGGCAGTTTTAAAGAATTGCCGTTGATTAGTTTTCCGTTTAAAAATGTAAGTATGACAGGATGTCTGCGACGTCGCAAACCGAGTTATGTGATTGCTGACTTACACCGTCGATATGAGTAAGACACCATGAAACTGTATAAAATTAGGTTTTTTAAGTTCTGTGTTTATTTTTAAGAAATAAATGTACTTACAAGTAAGTAGATTTAGAAATATAATATTGCATCCAATGATCGATAAGACACCACACCAGTGTATTTACATGTTATGTAGTCATTCAAAAGTGGTTGTACCGAGAATGAAAGCAAACACTTAAATTTTTTTTAACGAACTATATTGGTTCCTCAGAGAAGGTTGTTACTCAGAAGGGTCAATGATACGTGTGATGATACTACCGGTGGGGTGGAGAGGAATTGCAAAGTGACCGCGATCATTGCAATTTGATCAAAAGTTGAGAAAGCTAGGCGCAATTAAAAATTCGGAACAACTTGATAACAAGAGAGGCGTGCCTTTTACGTCATCCTACCAATTGAACACTCCCCCAACACGTGGTCAGGTCAGGACACAGCGATAACTCATGGGTTATGAACTTGATATCGAAAGACCACACGAAAACCAGAGGTGTGGCACGCTTTGCGACTCATCGATTAATCTGTAATTTAAACCTACTGAAAAGGATCGAGAAACAGCGTGTTTGCGAACCAAGTAGCGCAGCGAAACGAAAATATTGAACTTTAATTGCAATTTGATTTCAATAAATTATAACTTTTCACCATTAAATTGCAATATTCTTACATCATTAAGTCGAATTATGCCGATTTTAAACAATCAACAAAACGAGCTCTTGTCAGATAGATGGGCAATATGCAATGCAATGAAAAATTGCAACTCATTTCAATTTCATTGCAATAAGTTTCAAAAAAAATGGAGCCCCTTCAAATAGGAGCTAGGCAACAAGCACAACACTCAATGGAATTGCAATATTTTTACCATGCGATCGCTACTCATTCCAATCTGCGCTACTTGCTACTTAGGATGGACACCATCATAATCGATTTTTCACCATAGCTTCAAGTGGGGAAATATTGATAGTCGATTATTCGCGCCTCGCCATTGTACGAAAACCGTTGTCAAACATCACAATAAGGGTGCTAAAAGGAAAATAAGGAAAAATGCCGAGGAAACATAGCTAGCGATTCGGAAACGTGGCTATCCTGCAGTATACTTTCCTGAACCAATAAACGATGAGTAGTTCCGTCTTCACTTGAATCTCGCCTTCAATTTCAGCGCGTATGCAACAAACATACCGGCAAGCGCGAATAGTTATCCATTAAAATAATTGCGTGCTTTTTATATGGATGTCCGTATGAATTCATAAAGCCGGCTATGATGAATCATACATCTAGCTACAAGCCAACATACCGCATAACTCTTACAGCCTTAAAGTCGATTTTTAACAGGGTTCCCCCAAAAAATTTGACAACTCAGGCTCCAGCTAAAACTAATACGGCTGTTCCTCAGCCCGTCATCATTCAATCGCTTTCTAATACTGAGCGTGGTCAATCTGATAAACGTACTAAGGCCTTAGAAGACCTAATTTTAAAATAAACAGAACAAATAGAGAATGATGCAATTCATTGAGACTTTTCTACCTGCTCTCTTTCGTGGAGTTGCGAGCCCGAGCGTCACCGCTCCACAATTTAATCATAATTCTTTGATAAGAAAATTTTATCTTCCGTGTTTAGTCAATGTTTGTTTCAATGTATACCAGTTATAAAAAGTCCCTACTCTTAAAATTAGTTTATTGAAGATTAGATCTTTTTTTCCTCAACCGGTTTTTATCTAATTAAGATACATTTTATAATAATTTTTTCTCTAGAATATAAATGATAGTGTATGTACAGTACAAGTTACTTTTAATGTAGTTTTAATTGGCCCTTTACACCATAGTTATCTAATTCTATTTACTAATAGTAGATTTTACAATGGTTTGAAGCAGAGGGATAGATAACACTTAATTCTTTAACATTCCTTTAATTTATTATGTATTTACACGAATAAATGAACTTATGAATAAAAAAGTTCATGTATCTGTGAATCGTAGAGTTTCTTAAAGAGTGTTTTATTTCAAGCTCGAGAGATAAACGACACCGATAGGGACGAATATGAAAAAAATACAGATATACTGAGGGAAAAATGTCCAAAACACACAAAAATGAACCACCACGACAGTAACCCGAAAATATGAACCCTGGTTAATCTGATTACCCTCGGTGAAGCTCTTTATTGTAGCTTTGTGAATTTTTTCCTCATTCTGAAGAGACGGGCAGAGTCACGTTCTGGCGACTAGCTCGCTAAGTCGTTCACATGACGCATCCAGCACGTCCGATGCACAAACAAATACTTATCGAGCGTATGCCCACTCGGCGACACAACTATCGATTTTTGAAACTCCCGCCATTCGGGAAAACCAACCGGGTCGTCTGAGAGGACGCTCCTCACCGCGGGACAAAATATTTTAGACAGCTCGAATTACTGGCTATCGAAAATAGTGACCGGATAGTGGAGCAAACTACATTTAAATGTATTTGTCGCGGGCAGTTGGTAATCAATAGACTGATTTGGAGGCTACGTCATGGTTCAAATTTACAAATGCCTAATCTTGTTTCTGATTCGCGGTTTTCGCGCCATGGTGGTAAAATGCGTCCAAGTGTTTCTTACAATCGAAATTTCTCGTGTTTAATGGGTCCTTACTTGATTTATGACCGGTCAATGACTAAATTTTCGAAAAATAACTCAAGTAGCTCACGAAGAATTTGTACATGAGGTTATGTTAGTTTGTTCAGGTTTGAACCACAAGTCCAACATTATATCGAATGATGTAGTCACTAAATCCGTCCACTGCCAGCAATTTTCAAGCAGAATACGTGTTAGTTCGTTGACATCTGATCATTCACATAAACATACTAAAGGTTGAATAAGTGAAGAACTCTAAAAGGCTGGCCACGGCTTGGAACGCCTTCAAACCCCAGTGATACCCTCTGCTTTGCCAGGCAGTTAGTTTAGTTGCCTATCCAAACCAAACCCAACTAAGGTCACTGATTTCGGTATATGCACTCTAGAGTGTGCTAGCTGGTACTATGTATTTCAGAATGGAAATAAAAACAAAGCATAAGCATAACTTTCAGTAATATTTATCTTGTATCTTGAATCCTGAATTTTCACCTGTTTTTGTTATTCAATAGATATAGATTGCAATTTGCCGGCTACTGCTAATTGCCTGCGATATATCGACGGCGAAACTATCAAACTACGTATCTCGGTTTGCGACGTTGCAGATTTCCTGTCATACTTTAATTTGTACATGGAAAATAATATATTTCTAAGCGTCCTTTAAAATGATATCCCTCCACTGAGGGAGGGCCCCCCTTCTACCTTCGTCTTTTCTTGAATCATAGCATATCAAATGGAGGATGGCAAGGATGATAATCCTGGCGTGCTAAAGTAAAACGCAGTGCTAGCCTCCAAGCGTTGACAAATTTCCTTTGACAAATCGCTGGTTTAGTGGGGAGAATTTGTGAATATATTTCTTCCAATTTGTCAGATCATTTTGTTCGGGTTGATCTAAAAAGTCTGAAAATTTAAAGGAAAAATATTCATAACTTTCCTCAAATTAAAACATTTTATCGGAAAAAAATGTGGCAACACTCGAACGTTCATACGGCGTTTTTCCTCAGCACGGCAGAATTAAAGGACCAAATCACTCGAGAAAGTGAAAAAGACGCGACGCACGGTGGCTCGAGTCAATCAGAGGGGTTGGGCATGAAATTTTTTACTAATACTGCAAATTTTGATGTTTATGTCGTCACATTTTAAATTCCAATGGGTGTTTTTTGAAGAAAATTTCACGAGAAAACCAACGATACCACTTTTAAAACCTCAAAATTTTGTATAAACAGAGTTATAAGCGTTTAAAGTTTCCAAAATTGTGTCCGACCTCTCCTATTGACTCGATCCGTTGTGCGACGTAAGCAAGCTCCGACGCGAACCGCAGAACAATCGCGGGAGTTTATCAAGTCTGAATAAGCATGCACGACACAAGGACTAAGCTCAAAGGAGTGCACACTCCACTCAAGAAAGGAGAAAAAAAGGGTAACGGAGGAGGTGAAGGAGAGACTTTATATTCATCAAAAAAATAATTAAAAACATGACAAAAACGGAAGCGACGTGAATACCCGGCGCGCGGGACACCGGAGGAGTCGGAGAGGGACTGAATTAAAAAGTTAATTTGAAAATACGATAAATTTTAATTGTGCCGTGAGCGGGCTTTAAATCACCGCTTTTTATCACCAATTTTCTCGAAAAAGCCCCGCCCGAGCCAGTATGTACAACTATGTAAGTTTTAACTAAATTAGACGTTATATGGGGTTGTATATCAAGGAGGAAATTTTCACTTTATTAGATACTTCGCCATAAGATTAAATTGGCGGCGGCAGCGGCGTCATTGAAACTAAAAGTAACTCCTCCCCTCCCCTCGCGTCACCCTCCGCCCCCACCCCCTTCCTCGATCCCTCTCTCGCCCGACCGCTTTTTAATCGAGTGTCATAGCGTATAGTGCGTCGCGAATAGCACAACTTTCTTAGCCAGCAGACCAAACATTTCCACGTCGGTGACGTTTCCGGAACTAATATTTAACGCGGCAGAATGGGTCTGCGCTCTGATTATTGAATTTATAGACAAAATCCCTGCTAAAGATGATGAGCAGGCTATTCAGAATTCGCCGACTCGCATGAGTAGAATTTCCTACTTATATGAGTAGAAAGTACTTATATCACTAGAATATTCTATACTCATAATCGTAGAAAAGTTCAACTCAAATGAATTCAATTTTTTTCATTTATCAGAAGTGGTGTTTGTGTCCAGCAGACACTGGCATAGTATGTAAATTTGAAAAATAAGAACATTTTGTTCTTATAATTTTTTTGATGCGGTGACTAGTTTCTGAGATATCGGACACGGTAGATTCAACGCTGAACTCATGTGAGTTGAAATCTCTATTCATATGAGTTGGAATCTCTAGTCATATGAGTCGACGAAAAGTGAAAAGTGGAATTCTGCTCATATGAGTTAAATTCTATTCATATAAGTTGAACTTCTATTCATATGAGTTGAAATTCTATTCATATAAATTGAAATTCTATTCCTATGACTTTGATTTTCTACTCATTTGTACTCACCATTTTTAGCAGGGATATGATAGACAAAGAAGACAAGGGTTAAATGGAGCGATCATGGTTCGAATTGACGATTGGTTTGTTGAAATGCTTGGAAGGCAAGGCGCATAAGTGCGGTTTATGCTATTTCGAGAAATGCGAGTTAGAAGTTTCGAAATTACATGGATCTTTATGGTGGAAAGAAAGTTCAAACTGACATTTGATGCTTAAAAATTAGAATTTGGGAGCGAATTTTTGTCAGAATGTTCATTAAGACTAGTTTCACTTAAAATCATTAATATTTCAATTTTTCAAAAACTGTTCTTATGCGCCTTTTCCTCCGAGCCCTGAATCAGTTATACTGCCATGCCATGGAAAAATGCCGTATGAGGATTCAAATGTTGCCAAATCGCCCCTCAGGAAAGATTTACTTTTGAAGAACTCTATGAATATTTTTCCTTGAAATTTTTCATACACTTCAGATCAATTTACGAGCGAAATTATCCGAAATATTCGAAAAAAATATTCACGAATTTTCCCAATAATTCGTATTTTGCAGAGGGAGATTTGGCAATGCCTGAAAGCTCATACGGCGTTTTTCCTTAGTACGGCGGTATAGAGTACGAGGTAAAGTGATGGACTAACTGTGGTCTCCCGTGAGTTGCCGTTAGTTTGTCTATTACTCGCCTCATTTTTCTATTGAGCCCACCCGCTTCCACCAATAGGATCGCTTCATTTTCTCTTCGTCCAGTTAAAGCTTTGTCTATCAATTTCAATGCTCAGTCCGCTATTGCATATTTTAGAGACAACCGATCAGGCAGTCTTTTTTAAGGGTTGGATAGAACGAAAATCGCCTTGACGACATGAAACTCATCTCCACCGAAACACACAATTTGCATGGTCCGTGACATGCATTTTCAAAAGTATTGCGTCAGCGGGCGCTATTTCCTTAGTAACCAATCACCAGCAGGCATATTTGGCTAAAGTTACAAGAATAAACTGTAATAACAACGAGGTGATAATCTTGATGAATCTTTCTCTCTACCGGCGTGCAACACCTTTATCTTAAAACTTCGAAAAATGGAGTCAAATTAAACAGCTGCAGTTTAGAAACACAACTTTACATACCGAACTATGGGCATATGGACAACTCGTTTCCAAAACAACTGACCGCACTCTGTCGGTGAAGAATGAGTGAGGATCATCCATTTTGCCATAAATAATATACGTATTCACTTATCTGCCAAAACGTGTCTAAAGCTACTGCCTACGATCGCAATAACAACAGGCGACCCATATTTATTGCTTCGGCAGGAGAGATTTAGTGCACGATAATCTGTCAAAGTTTACGAGTTGCCAATTGTTACCAATCTTTTATTCGGTGAGCTATTTTAATGTTGAAATGAGAAATCGTCTTTAATCTTGAACAAATCTGGCTAATTTTTTGCTTTTCAATTTATGATATATTTATTTTTTGACGTTTTAGATATTTCTCACGTAAAAATCATACGTAATTGGATCCCTCATGAACGTTTGAGCCATGTAAGTTTTTAGAATTGTACATAAATCTTTCAGAAGTTTCAATTTGAATACAATAATGCAACCCTCGACTGTGGCAGTGTTCTTCGTGTGAACTAAAGAGGGAAAAGTTTATTTTCGGGTGCTTAATTTATTATTTTTTCCCTGTTAATAATATTCTTCAATTGTGATGAATCGCAAACAACTTCACTGCCTACTGACCTTCTCAAGTAGCAAAAATCAAAAAATATATTTACTTAAATTGCAATTTAATGCAATAAAATTTAAATATTTAATCATGAAATTGCAACATTTTTACTTCATTATTTGATCAATAAATGCTGATTTTATACAATCAACATGATGAGTCTCATGTATCAGAAAGATGGGCAATTTGCAATGCATTGAGAAATTGCAACTTATTTCAATTTTTATTTTCAACGAATGGTGTCCCTTCAATCAGTGGATAGGCAACATACACGACTCAATGTAATAGCAGTACTTTTACTACGTACAAACTTGCAATTTATTTTTTAAAGAAAATATCTCTTTTTACTTCATTAAAACCATAAAAGCGCAAAACTTAACGTAGTTTCAGGCAAGACAGCAGAGTGACATTATTCCTCCAGAGAGTCAATGAAAACAGTGCTTTCAAGTAAAACGCCACCCTCTTCTGCCAATTTCTAACTTGAAAATGTGTATGCTGTGGTTCAAAACGCAACCATAAAAGCATGCAGAAGATACCACTTACGGCTGTCTTGCCTAACATGAAAATGAAAAAATAAAGTTCTCTCCAGTTGATCACTGGGAGAACAAAAAACCCTTTTTATGTAATTGAAATAAAATCAGCCGATTTATAATCATCCAAAGGATTTCTAGGAGTCTTTCGGGCGATTAGTGGCAATTTGACAAAGAACGGACGCCTCTGCCAATACAATTTTCCGGTCAGAAGCTTCTGAGGTCGTTTTCTCAAAACTTCATTTTTGCACTTACTGTTCTCTTCGCTATGGCGGCAGAGCAGACGAAACCGCGAAAATCTGCATGGTTAAATACCTGCTCACCGATGGGAGGACGAGAGGGACATGGCTGGACCAAGTTTATTTCCGAGGTTGGTCCGCAGTTGGAGAGTTCAATTTCTCATGTCGGGTGTTGGCACACACTTGCTCCCATAATGAATCCTGTCGCCAGGCGATGGACGAGGAGTCGAGGACATCCCGTAACGTCCGAGGACGGAGGACGGCTAATCGAACCGATTTCCACCGAGACATCTCGTCGCTCCTCTGACGTAAGGGCGTATCTCGATTATCGCATGAGCCCCAGAAAGCATGGAGTCATATGGAATGTAGGGTTCACGTGGAAATGGAGACACGAATTTACGTCAGAGGAGCGTCGATTTTCGGTCGCCGAGAACCGGCCGACGCGAAGAGGGTGGAAATAAAAACGATGGGACGGAATGGAATGGGGAAAGTTTATTTTTTATTAAACCATATTCTCAACTTCGGCTCGAATATTGAGTGTACACCCAGTTGGCAACTTTCTTCCGCAGCAAGCTCTAAGTTTTATGTTGTTTGTTGAGCATAATGCATGCACGGCGTAGTTCCCAACTTCCCTGGGAAGCCGCTAAAGATTTCTCCGAGGAAATTCAAAGCGCTTTTTTTCTCCTCTTCATAAGTGAGCCATGTGGCTGAAAAAAATCATATTCTCTCTAAACTTCCATGATCCATTGTCACGATTTTCCTTATACTTTTACTCGATTGAGAGTCGCGTTATCTGGTTATCCTCCTTGCAATAAAACTTCATTTTATTTTCGTTTCCCTCGCTCTTTTTTTTATCAGTTGTTTCCTTTGAAGCTGCGCCGGGAGTTGTTGATTCAGTTAGTATTTTGCGACGGAACAAGTGAATGAAGTCGAACATTCAGGGGTATTCTCCCCATGAATAATGCTCCTTTTACAGTATTCCATAAAAACAAGCGGGGGAACTCTAATACGTTCGTATTAGCGACACACTCAGCTGTTCTCTATGTAGGCGCGTTTTTAAGTTCCCCGAAGAAGATGCGCACCGTTGAGATGAACAAACCAGCTCACTGAAATTTCAACTATCCTTTTTGAGAGAACTACACTACCGCTACAAAATGAATTACAGGTAAATGATTACCGCCCTTCTTGCTTTAACATTAGAGGCATTAAATAAATGTGTTACAGATTTAGATCCTAACTATGTTAGGTCCCTCTTTTTCGGGATCTTGTCATTGAGCCGGCGCACAATGGATCGAGTCGGTAGGAGAGGTCGGACAAAATTTGGAGACTTTAACCGCTTAAAACTCCGCTTATACAAAACTTTGGGGTTCTAAGAGTGGTTCCAATGGTTTCCTCGTGAAATTTGCTTCTGTCAGCACTCCTTAAAGTCTAAAATGTCACGAAATAAACTTCAAAATTTGCAATTTCAGTCAAAAATTTCATTTCTGACCTCTTATTGACTCGATCCACCGTGCGGCGCGCCATTTGAACGCATTGCCACTAGTATGCTAGAATTCTAGAGTCAGGTTGACATCGAAAAGCGTTCCCTATGGGCTGAGCGCTTAGTAACATGCTGAGGACACATTGCTGTTTAAAAAGACTCTAATATATTGCCTCAAAATCGGCCAAATTTTGGTGCAACCAATTGTTGACGCACAACAATTTTTCCCCAGCAGGAACAAACCTAATTGGCTAAACTACACAAATCGGACACAAATGCATGCAACTACATTCCAATTAACGGTGGGCGAAATCAAAGGAAGGGAAATCCACCTTTTTCACGACCAAAAATCACCTCGAGCGAATAAAGAGGAGCAGAGCAAATAAAAACGAAAACAGAGATTGCTGCGAGGAATGCTCATTACTGAGCAAATATTCTCTTTTCAAATATGCACGTCCGATCGCCAGCTTTTTTTCACATTATCCGAGGTGCAAAGAACAAAGAATAAAGGAGGCTGCAAATAAACTTGATCAAATATTTACGCGTTCATCGTTGCAGATTGGTACCGTCGCAGTGGCGAGGCGCGAATGATCGATTTTCGATATTTCCCCATTTGAAGCTATGGTAAGTAATCGATTGTTATGGTGTTCATTGCGAACGTCCTCATAATCGATCCTTTTCCACAGGTTTAAATGGTAGCAATCGATGTATCGACGAGGTGTAGACGAGGGACACGCCAGTAAGCGTCGCGGGCCGCCCGGCTCTAATTAAGAGGAGTTGCTTTTGGGAAAATAAAAAATATTGGTTTATGACGAGCTTCCCGCCTTCCCGGAGCAATCAGACTCTGGGGCATGGGTAAACTTCGTCACAAATGAAAATTAATGGCGATGTTTGCGCAAGTGTAAAACTTGAAAATTAATCAATAATTTCATCGATACGACGCGAGATCTTCGAAATGACGGGTTTGGGCGGCTTCAAGAAAAATATTTACGGTGAGGTTCATGACATCAACACTCTATTACTAAGATCAAATGAAGCGCGGTTGTAGCCTTAAAGGCGCTCTTGAATTGCTAGGTTGCGCTGTCTCATTCGATGTTGTATCGTTTAGTCAAGAACTTTTACAAACTTTCTCGTAAATTTTTCGCGAAAAGAAAATTTGCAGATGTCTGAAATTTGATTAATTTCGTGCTTAAGGGGACACTACTGAGTGAACTGAACACGAGAATACCTTTGGTTCATGAATTAAACAATTATCGGAGAAGATATGACAAAATGGTCTAATCTGCTAAAATACGTGAGTTTAAATGGAAAATGCTGCCGGATGACGTCACTAGGCGGTGCATTTTCTCCGTTTTCAAAAATATTTTTATATTATTTCCCGCAAAAAAAAAAAAAAAAAATTATAAAAAATACTGTAAAATTAGCACTTTCAGCACTTTTAGATTCGAAGCAATAAACAATTTGCATGCAAATTCGCCATTATAGATAACAGTTCGAGGGAAATTCCTCGCGCAAGATTAGGTTAGGGTTTTTGGGAAGAATCAGTTGAAATGTGGCTCCAGGCGCAAAGGATCCGTTTCTTGCCAAAATATGAGCAAGAACCAGTAACTCAGCAAAATTTATTGTAATATCTGGACGTTTGCTCACTACCAGTGTAGATGCCAATCCAAAATACGATGACCAAGACGTCTCAATACCCACATAAAAGGGACTCCCGTCGACTTAGGCAGAAATAATGCCACAGGGAAAAAGCCATATGAACAACCAGACGTTGTCAAATTTTCTTTGACAAAATTCGAATTTCCAGGGATACCCTTGTATATTTTTCTCCCAATTTTACACAGAGCTTTAATCACGATTTAGTCAAAATTTTCTGGAAATTTCAAAGAAAAATACTCGTAACTATCCTATAAAATGAATATTTTATCAGAGAAAATTTGGCAAAGTTCAACAATGTTCACACGACGTTTTTCCTCAGAAAGGTAGCAGGGTGTCTCCTAAAATTTAATTTTGCGTTTCCCTGATATTTTCCTAATTTTGCCTGTTATTTTAGACGAGACTTCCTGATTATCCGTGCAAATAAATTCACGCTCGTTTGATTTAATGGAATCAAATTTTTCAGAAATACTTGAAGCGCTCAGCATTGCCCGATCCATGATCGATTATCCTGAAATTTTCCTGATGATTTCTGAATTTCCTGAAATGGAAAATTTGCACACAAAAATTATATTGCTTCATCTGAGAGTGCTTAGTGAGCTGAGTTTGCAGCATTTATTATAATTTTTTTCTGATATGGGAAAAAGTATAAAAATAGATTTAAAAGTGAGAAAATGCACTACCTGGTGACGTTATCTGGCAGCATTTTCTATTTAAACACATGCAATTTAGCAGATTAGGTCATTTTGTCATATTTTCTCCAATAATTGTCCAATTTCGAAACCAAGGATATCCTCGTACTCAGTTTCCCCAGCAGTATTATTTTAAAGATGAAATTCACACAATTTAAGACACCTGCAACTTTTCTATTTTCCGGTTTTTCACTGATAGTATACACCCCGAGCAGAATAGTGATGCAAACGACATGGAGCAGAAGCTCCAGACGGAAATTTTGGCATAGCCTCAATCGCATGACAGTCCTCCGTTACCGCCATCGTGATGTTTGTTTTGAGAGCCCCGAGGTCGGGGGGCGGGGGAGGGGGGCGACGGGTACAATGGACCCCGCGAGAGTGGAACAGGGGGCAGCGAGTGCTCAATGGCGCGAAACAACAAGACCAGAACTGCCGTGCTCGGCGAAAACCGCGCATCTCCGACGGGAACACGTGGCAGATACGCGGTTGTTCCGGTTGGAGCGGGCCGTGCTTTTGATGAATGAGCCGGAGCGAAGAAAGACAACATCAATCTACCGGTTGCGGCCGTAACAAAAGAGCAGGGCCGCTGAAAATTCACTCCCAACGTCCGAAACGCGCAGTGGCGTGGCGTGAATTGCGATATATCGATTGTTATGCCATTTAAATCTACGGTAAAGAATCGATTATTAAGGTGTTCGCTGCGAACACCCTATTTATCGATCCTTTTCCATAGGTTTAAATGGCATAACAATCGATATATCGCAATTCACGCCACGCCACTGGAAACGCGGCTCCCGCTGCCCGGAGCTGGAGCCCTTTAAACGTCGCTTCTCTGACCTATCTCTATTTCCACATGAGCCCTGGAAAGCATTCAGTAATACGGAAGAGAGAGACCATGTATAGATTGAGATACGCCTTTACGTTAGGGGAGCGTCGAAAAAACGCGACAGGTCTCGCGACTGGGGCCCCCGTCTCCCGTCGGATTAAAACTGAAGGCTCCGGTCTCCGATCGGTGTTGTCAGATAATGCTGAAAAGCAGCTCTTTTCCCGGAAAATATCCATATTTAATCGCATGACTGGCAACCTTGCCTCCGATTGGACTCGGGGCCGCAGCTGAGCGCCCGTTCTGTCGTCCTCGGGAAAAACTTCGTATCAACATTCCGGAAATGCCAAAGTTCCTCTCGGAAAATGCAATTTTTCTGGGAAACTCGGTGCGATTTTTTTTCGACTTTTCAGGGGATGGAACTGTTGCAACCTTCAGCTGGAGCAAAAAAAGAAGAAGTATCTTTTAAAAAATTGCTCAAAAATTACGATGAGCACATCGGGGAAGTCTGAAATGCACTCTTAACTTCACAATCTGCATAAGAAATAAGCATTTTTTTTTTGCTTCTGTATTTAAAAACAATAATAAGATACAGGCGAACATTTCGTATGAAAAGTCGCTCCATCAAAACCCTTGCGCACTAGGATGCTTCGCAATATTCAACATGGCCGACGCCGACCGGCCAAAACACATTAAGGGCGAGACGGGGATTTAATCAACCAGCGTGTTTTTTTTTTTTTTTTTTTTTTTTTTTTTTTTTTTTTTTTTTACATTTACCACGGTTTGATGAAGATTTGGTGCTTCCTCGCGATTTGCTGAGTACTGTATAGCGTCCTACTGCGTAAGGATTGGAGAAGTACGACCCCTTGGTCGGACTGCCTCACATGTCAGGGAGATTGGAATACATGTATATTCAATGCACCACAGATCTAGAGCAGGCTGCAGAAGGTCCCACTCACCAATCATTCTGTTGGCAATGACCTTATTTTGGGACGTCACCGAACAATTGGAGCCTAATTTTGCAAGATTAAACATAACTAAATTTTATTGAATAAATTCACAAACTGATTGTGAGTGGCTTCTTTTGACTCCCCTCTTTAATCCTGAGTTTTTGGCGAACAAGATGCAGTCATATTTTAATTATACTTTCATTAACCCTTAGATGTTGAAGCACGGTCAAATTGACAGGAGACTTGTTTAAAAAACGTGCAAAGGCGCGATTCCGCTGGGCGTTCGTGGGTGAATTTCGGCGCGCGAATGCGTCGCTATACCGAATTTACGACTGTACATTTATGAATTTCCACGACTTTTATAAATACGACCGTCCTATACGAATAGCACGCAACACCGCTTTCGGAGCAGCGATGCGTCCAATTCGCCGCCAAAATTCAGCCAGCGAACGCGGCTGCATAACGTTTGCGCACACTTTTCTTACCGATAACGTTTGCGCACACTTTTCACGAATATCATTTGCGCACACTTTTTACCGATAACGTTTGCGCACACTGCACTATTTGGCAACGCTGCAATGATGCTCCAGTATAGTATCGCTTCGTGATAAGACAATTCAACGGACGGATAATTTATAAACGGACGAGGGGAAATTTTCATTTAAATAAATTCCAATAAGCAATCAATAAGTAAATGAATAAATAAGTTAATAAGAAGAAAATAGAAAATGAAGAAAGTTAAGAAAATAAGGTATATGGTTACTCACAGATTTTTCGCTGTTAGGTATACTTCAGCTAAAAATGCTATCACAGTCTTCACCGGAATCATCTTCAGTGCAAGGACGGGTTTTAGGGCTGTTTTTAGGGCAGGTTGCATTTGAAGAGCAAGTTGCATGTCACTGCACAATTTTATGTTTTATCAATTCTATGATTGTGTCATCCCCCGAAACCTCATCGGCCAATCCATCTATGCTGCGTCAATGTTTTAGGTGTGGGTTTTTAAAATTTTTCCGAGATCGCAAACTCGCTGTAAGAGTGACGGAATACCTTATTTTCTTAACTTTCTTCATTTTCTATTTTCTTCTTATTAACTTATTTATTCATTTACTTATTGATTGCTTATTGGAATTTATTTAAATGAAAATTTCCCCTCGTCCGTTTATAAATTATCCGTCCGTTGAATTGTCTTATCACGAAGCGATACTACTGGAGCATCATTGCAGCGTTGCCAAATAGTGCAGTGTGCGCAAACGTTATCGGTAAAAAGTGTGCGCAAATGATATTCGTGAAAAGTGTGCGCAAACGTTATCGGTAAAAAAAGTGTGCGCAAACGTTATGCACCGGCGAAACGCCAAGCGGAATCGTTACTTAAGGGACTGCGAAACATACACGAGCTGTAGATCTAAGTCTGTGAATATTTGTACATTAAAAAAAAATCAGACTTCAAATTGAAAAAAGAAGAAAAAAATTAAGGAACAACAAAGTCGAGACGTAATCGGGCCTAGTTTTTTCAAATTTTCTCTCGAATCTGAGCTACACCTCACTGACAACATAGAACAGAGCATTGCGAGTTCACGCTTAGCGCCATCGCGCCTTCAATTTTGCAGATGCAACACGGACATCCATCATGTGCGAATAGTTGTATCTCTGCGCCGTCATCATCGCGCCTCCTTTTACTTTGCTTTATTCCCATACTGTGTTTGTTTCGGTTTGTCTTATTTGTATTTGTAGTGGTATTTAAATACTGTACGAGCAACACTAGCCGTAAATAGGAGAGCCATCATAATCGAGCCTCGTTTCTTAATTTTCTCACGACACCTCATTGGCAACATAAAGCGGAGCTGCGGAACGCCTTCAATTTTGCAGATGCAACACAGACATCCATCAAGCACGAATAGTTGTATCTCTGCGCCGTCGTCAACGCGCGTCTGTCCATTTGCTCTGTTTCCATATAGTATTAGTTCCGTTCGTCTCATTTGTAGAGGTGCTTCAAGGGCTACGTGAGCAACACAGCCGAAAATAGGATGTGCCCTAATCAATTGTCATTTTGAAAAGAAAAAAATGTTAGAGGTTTCTTAAGCTATATATCAAAAGGGCGCACGTCTACAAAATTGACTGTACTAATTCTTCTGAGAGAGTGACAAATGGCAGATGAGGAAGGGGGGGAGGGAATAAAGTGTCTCTATGTTACCAAAAAGGTAAAAATTTCGAAGAAAATAATTTTTCACAGATCTTAGAGAATTTGAGTATGGGTATTTTGACACTTAGTAAAAGTTCGAGAGCTATTTTGATTCCCTCATTTAAAGATGCTCATCATCCCCTTTTCGCAAACTATAGTTGGAAAAAATTTCAAATCCCTCAAAGCTAATTTTACGACGGAGAGTGACCAATTTTTCGCGTAATAGCGAAAGCTAAATGCGTAATAGCGTAAGTTTGCACTTTATTTAATCGAATGTCTGCTAGTGAGTAAAATAATTTTCATCAGTAATTGGATGACAATTATTAAATCAAATATTATAATTACAAAATTTAGGCAAAGTTCTTTCTCCACCGTTGTCTACTTTTTCAAGATGGAACTTTAAAAATGCGAAATTTTTTACGCTGATTATCGAGTTTAGAGTAAATGTTAGTTTTACGATGAGTCCATTGTGAATTTTAGGCCATTTTCCAATGAACCAGTCCTATTTTACACGAAAAAAAGTGTACGGGTTAATGGATGATCCGGACATTTCCCATTAATTGATGTTGTGCCTACCCCAATAAATTAGGTTACGAACCCAACTGTTGCGGTAATACCCCAGCTTGAGTTGCGGTACTACCACAGTTAATTAAAACTGTCCATATCATCCAAAAAATTGGGACAGTACCACAATTTTACATTTTAAAGGATAATTCCCAACACTTTTTTTCCGCGATAGCTCCAGCAAAAGTTTGCAGCAGACAAATTCAACCCCTCTGTCTGTGACCATGCCATTGGTTGATTTTCAGGGCAAGCCGAGCGAAATTATATTTGAACGTGTTTCTCACTGCACTGTGTGACGTACATTGTTCGGGGAGATAATGCGCTTACGACGCGGCGATCGGTCCGTTCGCAAGACAAAAGAAGAGCCACTTTCCCAAGTTATTGAATAGAAGATCTTTATTGCTTTTTGGTAAGCATGCTGTAACTGTCTGAATTCGCAGTTCCTTACGATGGGATATTTTACGGGAATGAAAAAAGTTGCGGTCGACTGCGTCCGACATAAAATGGTCGCGACGATTTGATTATTTGCGGATCCATAGCTGTCTTTAAGTACGGCTCAAAGTGAATTCAATTCCAACTACGGCCGGTGCGGCGCGGCGCAGCGGGATACATTTGGAATCAAAAAGAGAGAGCAACGCCATGATTTGGAGCTCGGATTCTGTTACAGTCAAAGTTACCGTACTAAGGAACAACGCCGCATGCTGCCATGCTAAGGAAGAACGCCGTATGAACATTCGAGAGTTGCCAAATTTCCCTCGAAAATCGTGCATTTTTGCGCAATCTAAGCAAATTTTTCCTTGAAATTTTCAGATATTTTAGATTAAGTTGCGCACAAAATTATCTGAAAAATTGTAATAGGCAATAAGCACAGCAGAATGTATACGTGTTACGATGTAGCGTTGGAAGTATCACTGCGATGTAGAAGGCGCTATTGTAGGGCACGAGGGCGCGTCTTCTATTCTGCCGTGCTAAGGAAGAACGCCGTATGAACATTTGAGAGTTGCCAAACTTCCTTAGATAAAACGTTTATTTTAAAGGAAAGTATTGTATATTTTTCCTTGAGTTTTTCAGGACCTTTATGTGAAATTGCAAACGAAATTGTCTGGAAAATTGGGAGGAGAATATTCAGAGGTTCACCAGAAAATCCGTGTTTTATCAAAGGAAAATTGGCAACGTCTGAAGGTTCATACGGCGTTTTTCCTTAGAACGGCAGTATGGACATTCGCATGTTGCCAAATATTCTCTCAGAAAATATTTATTTTTGAAGAAAGTCAAGGACATTTCTCCTTGGGATTGTCTTTTAGATTAAATTACGAGCAAAATTCTCTGAAAAAATAGGAAGGAAAATATTTACGAGTTTTTCCGAAAATTTGCGATTTTTCAAAAGAAATTTGGTTAATACAATGTTTTTCCGTGATACGACGGAGAGAATGCACGTTGAGGCCGGAAATGAAAATGAGCGTACTTATAATTGGACGAATTTATGCTAAAAGAAACTATGTGCATAGGGATTGCCTGCAACATAGTTCCTTTCAGCATAAATACATCCAATCCACAAAGGCGAGGTGCGTATGAAAGCACAGACGAGGTTGAGATGGGGCGCTACATAAATCGACCCCCCCCCTCCCCTGTTAATCCTTTTACGCCAGGTTATGTGACCCACGCGTCTGGCCGATATCATCATCGAAACGCGATGAAAATCCAATGTATCGAATATATCGAAAATGCCCAGAGCAGGGATCGGGGTTTTGCGAGTCGAGGGTGGTGGGGTGGGGTTCGGGGGTTATTTCGGCTGGCCCGGTTCCAATTGCCGACGTCTGTCGAACTGACCCTTCCCGGGTCCCCCCTCCTCCTCCCCTCGGCTGGACCGTTATCCCGTCATAAATAGCGGGAGTTCATGAAAAGCGTGCCCGCCTGTGATCTATCTTGGTTATTTCAAGAAAATACCCATTTCACCGCCCCGGGCCTTTGTTCTCCCCAACATCTCGATTTTTTATGAGGCTCCTTTTTTTCACACGTCATCAGCAGTTTTGTTTCCGCTAAGTACTTTCGGTTATCTCCTGTAATATTTGTCGGGGGCGGAGTGGGTGTCTCGTCGCACGGTGGATCGAGTCGAGTAGAGAGGTCGGACAGGAAATTTTTGACCAAAACCGCAAATTTTGATGTTTACTTCGTCACATTTTAAATTTTAAGGGGTGCCACCAGAAGAAAATTGCACGAGGAAACCAATGAGACTTGCTGATGTCTCGTTCAAGAGTTCATTTCAAAAGTTCCCGTCGTGTAAATTGTTTTCTTCGTGAAATTTTGAAGCGAAAAAATTCAACGTTTTCTTCTACTTCAGACTTTGTCTAGTGACCCACTCCCCCTACACCTGTCGGTGAGAACCTGGCTGGCATCTCCATTGTTCTCTATCAACATTGTAATAGCGCAGATTGGTGTGTAATGAGGTTGCTTCCGATAATTTGTTGATGGAGCGTGTCGACGCATAAGAAACGCCCTCAATGTGAAATGATACTTCCTGGCGTGGCCTCAGTGGCCGAATAGCTGCATCACTCAAAAACACAATCAGAGGTGTAGCAGCGTAAGCGTAGGCTTGCAAGGAAGGTCAACCTATCATTTGTCATTTTTACAACATGACCATACCAAAAAGCTGTTTGGGTAAGGAAATTTCTTTGAAGCTTCCAAAACTTTTAGAACCTCAAAGTTTTGGATAGACGGAGTTATAAGCTTTTAAAGTTTCTAAATTTTGTCCGACCTCTGCTATTGATTATATTCATTGTGCGTCGATGCCAGTTCGGATTTCATCAGGAACTAACACTAACTCAGTGGCGTGGCGTCTTATGCGATATATCTGTAGTAGGCAAAATAGTCCATAATACTATTTTGTCAAATACCTAAACATACATACATACGAGTCGCTGTTATAGCGCTCTTTGGCGCTTTGCGATACCCAATCGCCACAAAGCTCCTGTGGGAAATACCTAAACAAATAGTTAAATATCTTTACTTAGATCGAGCTCCTGATTCTGTTGCTAATTTAAGATAAAATAATTTATTGACCATGTAAGAGAGAAATCTTTGTGAAAATGTGCATCATAGAATAGTATTTTGAACGGTTTACAGCTCTAGGACGAACATTTATCTTGAAATTTGCGGCATGCCATAAAACACAACATTTTTACAATTTCAACATTTATATGTACAATAAGGAGCATTTGAGGAGGTTGGAACATGGAGAGTTTGTAGATCTGATGAGGCATTTTCCCTCCAAAATATCGAAAACTCATGAGCTGTCAAAACTGTCAAATGGACTTGTCAACTGAAGAAATGACTTCGGTTCGTATACGGAATACCAAGGTTTTTACCATCGACTCCGATCGCAGAGATCCCGTGAATTTGGTTCTGGTTCTGGATCCATTTTCAAGGTTCAAGGTTCCATTTTTCGTTACAAAACAGGGCTCCATTTCAGCTTCACAAAAATTTCCTTACCCAAACAGCTTTTTGATATGGCCATGTTGTAAAAATGACAAATGATAGGTTGACCTTCCTTGCAAGCCCACGCCTACGCTGCTACACCTCTGATTGTGTTTTTGAATGATGCAACTATTCGGCCACTGAGGTCACGCTAGGAAGTATCTTTCCACATTGAAGGCGTTTCTTATGCGTCGACACGCTCCATCACCAAATTATCGGAAGCAACCTCATTACACACCAATCTGCGCTATTACAATGTTGATTGAGAACAATGGAAATGCCAGCCAGGTTCTCACCGACAGGTGTAGGGGGAACGGGCCACTAGACAAAGTCTAAGTTAGAAGAAAACGTTAAATTTTTTCGCTTCGAAATCTTACAAAGAAAACAATTTACACGACGGGAACTTTTAAAATCAACTCTTGAACGAGACATCAGCAAGTCTTTGAAATACAGATCGAATGGAAGTTCGATTGTACAAATGAAGTCATTTGCATTTTTATTATTTAACCGATGTTAATAGAAAACACATGTATCCTGTTCAGGACTTGACTCTCAGACCTCCAGTGTGTGATTCACTTTCCTTGTGGAATTTTGAGGAAGAAACACATAGCCTTATGCTTTAATTCATACCTTGTCTAAAGGGCCATTTGCTAAGGTAACGTAGTTTGTACGTAACAAAAAAAGGAATTCTGAATCAAAAATTATCAAGAAACAGTTGGTATACTGATCATCTAAAAAGAGGATCAAGACCGAGAAATATCCGCAAAAATGGTAAATTTGGTGTCGAAGAGTGCTTTTAAGAATGCAGATACAGTTTCCTCCCATGTCAGCGAATATTGTGATGAAGATGACTACAGCGTTAAAGATTTAAATGCTCCCTCAAAACCGTTAGGCGAAAAATCGAGGATAAAATATTTTACGAGGGTCATACAAAACGAGTAACTCATAATTCGACAATCACATGACGCTCGTTGCTAATAGCTCTTTCCCTCTCTCTCTCTCCTGAATTTTCGCACGAATCCACGATGGACATTTTAGTTTTGGCAGAAAATACGGCAAGCTTTTACAGCCGCGGCGGGACCTTTTTGGGGAATAAAATTACAGTTTATCAAAGGGGCTACGAAAATAAAGGCAAGGGAAACGATCCTCCTGACCTTGAATTGCCTCTTGTCTTAATTGCGAAGGCGGGATTTATAACTGCTGAGGCAGTTGAATCGCGCCTTATAACGATGGTGCTTATCCTATTCCATCGTTAAAGAAAAATGTCCTATGAACATACGATGTTGCCGACTTCTTCACGAAAATAAATGAGGGGCTTGGAGGCCAAGGCGCACAAGTGCGGTTTAAGCTATTTTGAGAAATACGAGTTAGAAGTTTCGAAATTAAACGGATCCTTGCAGCGGAAAGATAGTTCAAACTGACTTTTTGATGCTTAAGAATTGGAATTTGGGAGCAAATTTTTCACAGTATATGCATTAAGACTAGTTTTATTCGAAATCATTGATATCTCAATTTTTCAAAAACTGCACTTATGCAACTTGTCCTCCAAGCCCCCAGCTTTTTAGTTAGAAGGTGTGAATGTTTTTTCTTGAAATTCTCAGATCCTTCAGATTAAATTGAGATAAATTCTCAAAAGATAAAAACAGTCCCAAGATTCCTCAGTAGACCGAAGGGCAACAAAATTGGCCGCACCCGAATACTTATACAAAGTTTTAAAATTAATATGGCAGAGTTGGGGAATAATCTTGAAAAACAATCCAAATTTTCTTTGTCTAGTCCCATCTTCTTCTTAAACCTGTGAGTTACTAAACCGGTTTGTCATAACCATGGTGAAATAATCAGTCGTAACCATTGACTTTTCGAGCAAAATTCTTTACTGATTGTTTTTGTTGAAAAATCGAGACGCACCAAGTGGCATTAAGTTATGACCGAGAACAAGAAATTTTAAGATTTATTTCAAGTCTTGATCATTTAAAACTATTCAGTTTTGGTCAGACGCACAAATTTATATTGATGCTAAAAATTTGTCTTATTTTGTCGATTAATCGATTGTTTCAACAATAATTTTAAGAGTCACCATGTCCTGGCTAATCACCCTGGTAAAAATTGGCGATACGAGCTGCGTTTCAAAATACCACAGGAGTTCTTATAGCCGACTAAAGAAGGCTATTGAAAATTATATAGCTGGGTGTAGAAAGCGGAGCAAATCATATAGCCGGGCTATACGAAGCTATAAAAAAGTATACAGTCGGGCTATAATTCCTATCGCCGGGCTTTACACTTTATCGCCATTGGCTATAAAAGGCTATAAGAAATTGTGTAGAAATTCGTGTGCTTTGGAAAGCATTAAGTTTGATACGGAACTACCTTAATATTTACAAAACACACATTATATTTTCCTTTAAAACATATTTTTTTCCCATCAATTAAAATGATATGGTCCACACAGAGTGTGCAAACATTTCAAAATCATGAGTTGAAAAACGCTGACTCCGTGAGATTAAATATTAGAGCCTAACACAAAGCGGAGCGGCGACGCACTGGCGCCTACAAACCTAACAGGGATACTTCACGCATTGCGCAATGCGTGAAGTATCCCTGTTAGGTTTGTAGGCGCCAATGCGCGTTTCGCGCTCTCTGCCCGCCCGCCGCGCCGCAGCGTGCCACGGCGTCTGAAGCAACTATTTCACACCAGAGGTATTGCACAGTATCATAAGAAATTGAAGGCGCTCCAACATATTAAGAATGACAGGCATCCTTCAAAAGTACGGAGCTTTCCTCGCAAAATAAATCAAGATACTACGGCACAAAAAGAGAGCGGTAGTCCAAAAACTAACTAAGTCCTAGTATCCGTATTTAGTAACGTTTAGTATAAACTTTATCGTCTGGCTGTTGCTTAATCGCCATCGGCTATAAAAGGCTATAAGAAATTGTACAGCCGGCTACAGAAACTATTTGAAATCTTACAGCCGGCTTTAGGTCTATAGTATTTTGGAACACACATTCTACTGCCAATTTTTACCAGGGCAACGGAGCTCTGAATTTGAAATGACTTGACATGGATGCAAAAAATACATGCGTCATTGCTTCCAACTTTTCTCTTGTTGACATCGTCCAACCGGGTGCGAATTTTTCTCTCGATATGAGCGAGAAAAGGGGAGAAGGAGGGAATGAGAAAACAATCGTCGGCAAAAGCAAACACAACAAGGTATACGTTTTCGCTCGACCAGATTGTTATGGCAGATTAGCTCCTTTCATCTGCTCCGATTCCAAAAATATCGGATCGAGTCACTGCACTGATTGTAATTAAGTTTCAATGTCAATGCAGAGCTTGATGTCTGGAGCTACGTCCTCGTTAGGTTGACGTCATTAGGAAGTTTTTCAAAGTTTTCGTCCACCGTTAGGTATGCCACCCTGCAGAGCAAATCGCGCCAAGGGAAATTGTTTTTATCACTCGGAGCTCACCTTTTGACAGTCCGTGACGGAGTGGATTTCTTCATCTCTACACTTACGGATATTTCCTCACCAACTATCACCTGCGTATGTGTATGTTAATGTTAATCTCTTAACTCATTTGAAGGAATCGGAGTGGGGTAATGTTTAAATCCAGTAATTGCACTCGCGCCAAAAAGATTAGAGTAAAATCTTTTAAAAAAAATCCTGACAAGAGTGGGTGCACTATCACTGATTTAATGTAATGTTTGACAGATGGATTACATTTTGCAGTAAGAAACAACACCGAAAAAAAAGTGAAGTTGATTTAACATTTTGGATGTAAAAAAATTGTGCGAGAACTTATAAAATGCTGAATTACCCCTCACATCAGTCAGTTTTACATCTTGGCATTGTTAAAGTAACTGCTGTAGCGGGTAATAATGCAGCATTTTTTAACTTCTCGCACACTTTTCCTTACATCCAGGATGTTGAAGCAACTTCACTTTTTTTTTCGGTGCAAGAGCATTCCAATGCTGCTAGGATTGTGCAACTTACATTCTTTGCAATAAAATTACTGAAGTCACGCAAAATTTTAATTTTACAAACGTGATTTTCTTATTGAATTTATAGTTCAGTTCTAAGATGCAGTTGTAATACTACGAAATGCCCCGGAATTTTTTTTTTTTTTTTTTTTTTTTTTTTATTTTTGCGGCCTTACTCCCATTTCAAGTTGATTTTGTACTATCGTTTCTAGCCGATTCTGTTGTTCCGTTCACAGCTTTCATCTATGAAATTTCAAAATCATCCCTCATGACCGAAGTTTTTCTCGCCGTTCAGAAAGGGGGAAAGCCACGGCGATTGTCATTCGGGAAAATTGCGAAGATTTCAAGAGGCCACCCGACTCAAGCATGTATTATCCGGAGTGGAATTAAATCAAATTAGAGTTGTCATTAATAATTGTCGGAGCGATGATTCGGGTCGCGGGGGGCGGCGGGGGGGGGGGGGGGGCAGGGGTCGGTCGGCGTCAACAAATCACGGCCGAGGCCTCGTCCGTTTCCGGCCACGGAGGAGCCCTTAATTGAACCGCCTCATTTCCCGAGCCTCGGGAAGTCGTGAGCCCCGGGTAAGCTCTCGGAGGCCGGTTCCACGGCTCACGAGATCTCGGCGCTTACGCGGAATCGGAAGGTAAACGCTTCAATTAGGTCGTCGTCGCGTTTCCGACCGTCTCTCTCGCTCTGGTGATCCACCGCTGCTCGTAAAAACAGCGTATGTAGGAAGGGAATCTATTGCACATAGGCGTTTTTTGCTCCACGTTGCAGTGCTCTCTCGGGTATTCATCCCCCCCCCCCCCTCTGACCCCCTTCATCGATGAAAATAAGAGGGATTGATGGCTGATGTTCATACTCGAGCAGCGAAGGGCGGGACTCGGGGAATATGCTGCCGTGCTGAGGAAAAACGCCGTATGAACCTTCAGGTGTTGCCAAATTTCCTTTGATACAACAAAAATCTCCTGGTAAACTTATGAATATTATTCTTCCAGCTTTTCAGATAATATTATTCGCAACTCCACCTAAAGTTCCTGAAAATTTCTCGGAAAAATATTCATAACTTTCCTCAAAAATAAAGATTTTATCGAAGGAAATTTGGCAACTCTCGAATGTTCATACGGCGCTCTTCCTTAGGACGGCAGTATGGTTGATAGTGAGTTGGAAGGGGTGTGGGGTGGCGAGGGGTGAGATGAGGATGTGTAAGGGTGGGCGTTAATAGCGGCGGCCCCAGGGCGTCAGGCGTCCTCTCAATTATCGCCGAAATTCGCGAGATTACATTAATCGCGCACTCTGATTCGAAAGTATCATCCGTCTAACCCTGCGTATCATCTGGCTGGAACTTCCAGGGATTTCTCGTAGAGGGTTCCTCATTAACGCTTCGATATGAACGAAAACAACTCCGGAACGAATTGAATGGTTCAGGAGGCGCTTGGTCTGTTCGCAAGCTTCTCAGAATTGAGCTGCCGCCTCGGAGAACTGAAGGTTCAATGCGGTGAACAGAAGGCTCAGCTCACCTGGTTTTGAACTGAAAAACTTTGGTTCATATACATGTGGTGTCTAGGACCGGGATAAATCGGACCCGGGATCCACAGGGAATAAAAATTTCAGAGAAAATCAAAGATTAATCAGGGAATCTGTTCCATAAACCGAGAATCTCTTCTCCTACCACTCCGAGACCATTTCAAAGATTATGAAATCGTACCTGCGCCACCATTCACAGTGATCTTGAAGCAAAAGAAAAAAAATGCGACAAAAATGTGCCCGAAAACGATTTGTAGTGGGTGGATGTTTGGTACGTGTAGACTTAAAGTCGAGAAAAAGCAAAATCTTGGCTGATCCAATTTTCAAGATTTCGCAATTTGAAATTTTGATAGTTGGACAAGGTTTCTATCGTTTTTGACCGATTTTCACCGCGTTTAGTTTGACTGCTCATTTGAAACATGATTATAGTAGAATATAAAATATTGAGATATACGTGGTTTAGATGTCCAGGTAGAGTTAATCTATGTTTGAAAATCCGAACAATATTTTTCAACATGTGTTATACGGTTGTCATTCAATTCGCCTTCAGTTGCGTCTGCAGCAATTGTTGTTATGAGTATGCTGTGCGTGCTGATCTCAGCGCATTACATATTTGACTCTCTGAAGGCGTTTTATGTGCAAAAGCAGAGCACCCTGTCGAGGAGAGCAGAAATGAGATTGAATGAATTGTTCAATCCCTACTTCGTTCGTTCTCCAACAGATTGCACTACTTGAGAACATAAAACGCCTTCAGAGAGTCAAGTATGTAATGAGATGAATTCGGCACGCACAACATACTCGTAACAACAATTGCTGCAGATGCAACTGAAGGCGAATTGAATGATAACCGTATAACACATGTTGAAAAACAATGCTCGGATTTTCAAACATAGATTTCCTCTTCCCGAACGAACGAACGCCGTATGACCCTTCAGCCGTTACTAAGCTTTCCTTGTAGAATCACGAATTTCGGGAAAATTCGTATGTTAAAGGCCATCACCAAATTACGTACCGTACTTTTTCGACATTTTTGATCCCCCTTCCCCTTGATACGCTTTTGTGACGTAGCTCCCTATTTTTAACAGGGAAAAACAAAATGGCGGGATGCTCTCCTCCACCCCCTCCCCCTATATTGTCAAGTAATTTATGGACGGCTCCTAATTGGAGCGCGTTAAGCAGAACGGTATCAAGCTACATCATCCATTGCCCAATTTAATTGTTTACATGAAAACGGCTGTGCGGACATTTGTGCAAATTCTGTGCATTTTCAGCATAGTTCGAGGCGAATCCCTTAAAATTTTAAAATAAAATCCGCACAAACGTTCTCTCGTAAAAAATTAATTTGCTCGGTTAAATTTGGCAATAGCTGATGTGGCCTTGTTCCTTTCTGCTAAACGCGGTCTAATGGAGAATTTGCACACAACAATTTTATTGTTTCACCTGAGAGTGTCTAACAAGTTAAGTTCGCAGTATTTTTCATAATTTTTTCCGACATGGGAAATTGTCAAAAAATAGATTCAAAAGTGAAAAATGTGCCGCCTTATGACGTCATCTGGCGACATTTTCCATTTAAACACATGTATTTTAGCAGATTGGGTTATTTTGTCATATTCCCTCCAATAATTGTCCAATTTATAAACCAAGGATATCCTCATACTCAGTTTTCTTAGCAGTATCATTTTAAATACGAAATTCACAAAATTTAAGACACCTGCAAATTCTCTATTGTCTTCTTTGCCGAGGATTTCCTTCGTAATTTCGTCTGAAGTTCCTGAAAATTCCAATGAAAAATACACTGAAAAAAAACACATTGGATTTAGAGTCCAGACTCTTAAAAACATCGACAAGAAAAAGTACTCTTGATTCAATCAGAATCTAGCTTAAATCAAGGCCCACGCCTCTTAATTTAAGTGGATTTCGTTTTGATTCAAGCAAAAATCCGATTGAGTCAAGAGTATTTTTCTTGTCAATGTTTTCAAGAGTCTGGACTCTAGATCCAATGTGTTTTTTGTCCAGTGTAGTCAAAGGTTTCCTGAAAAAGAAGTATTTTTTGGAGAATAAATGTGACAAGATAGGAATATTCATAGGGAGGTTCTCCCTTAGGACGGGGAAGTAGACTCGCGCGTAGATGAGTCATTATGGGTAATGCGCCTTGGCGTTTTGATGAGACGGAAGACGAGCTGGGGCTCCGGCCGACAGATGTGAGTTTCGATTAACCTATCCGGGAGGCAGTGCCCGGCTCTCGGGTTCCGGGTTCCCGGGTTCCCACTTCCGATCCCTGACGAGGCCGACAGGGCGCCGACAATTAGAAATCAGGGATATTGGCGCGGGGCTGCGGGGAGGAGGGACTCCAGGCCGTTCCAGCCGCGTTATTAGAGATCGTTATCGCAGATGTTCCAGGTGATTCTCAATCGCCCCCCGCAACCCCCCCTCCCCCGCGTCCCACCTCCCGCCTCCCGCGTGCTCCGTCCATTACGGCTCCGTCTGCTTCTACTCCCCAAAAAGGATCTGCAACTTCTACGAGTTTTAAAAAAACCGCCGACTGGAGACATTTTGAAGAATGATTCACAGTCAGTCAGTGATTTGTAATAAAATTTAGTTTAGTTTGATCTTGCAAAATTCGGCTTCAAATGGTCGGTGACATCCCAAAATATTGTCATTTCTGGTGGTTTCGTCAGTTTGACCGATAGAGTGATCAAATTTGATGATTTTTTTTAAATCAAGATTGTCAATTTTTGGAACTAAATCCGGGTGTATCTCGATTCTGTTCTCCCCGGAACTTTAGAAAAAACCGGAATTTTCATTTTATTTACCGACGATTCCGGGGTTTCCGGAATTAAATTTGATTTCCAAAAGCTCCGAGAAAATTCAGGTTTTTTTTTAAAGTTCCGGGGAATGATACCGAGATATACCCGGATTAAGTTCCAAAGATTGAAAATCTTGATTTAACAAAATCATCAAATTTGACCAATAAATCGGTCAAACTGACGAAAACCCCAGAAATGACAATATTTTGGGACGTCGCCGAACATTTGAAGCCGAATTTTGCGAGATGAAACAAAACTAAATTTTATTACAAATCACTGACTAATTGTAAATGGCTTCTTTTGGATCCCCTCTTGAATCCAGAATTTTTGGCGAACAAGGTGCAGTCATAATTTAATGATATTTTCATTAACCCTCAGATGCTGACAGAAGACTTGTTGAAAAAACAAGCCACGCGAGTTGTGAGTGGCCGCAGTACATACTAGTCGTAGCTATAGGTCTGTATATATTTGTGCATTAAAAAAAGAATCAGACTTCAAATTGAAAAAAAGAAGAAAAAATTGAGGAACAACAGAAGCGAGACGTAATCGGGCGTGGTTTTTTCAATTTTTCTCTCGAATCTGAGCGACATCTCACTGGCAGCACAGACCAAAACTTTTCGAGTTCACGCATAGCGCCATTGCGCCTTCAATTTTGCAGATGCAACACGGACATCCATCATGTACGAATAGTTGTATCTCTGCGCCGTCATCAACGCGCATCCTTTTACTTTGCTCTATTTCCATACTGTGTTCGTTCCAGTTTGTCGTATTTGTATTTTTAGCGGTGCTTTAAAGACGGTACGAGCAACACAATAGGAGAGCCGTAATAATCGAACCTCGTTTCTTAACGTTTCTCCCGACACCTCATTGGCAGCACAAAGCGGAGCTGCGGAACATCGCGAATTCACAGCTCGCGTCATCGCGCCCTCAATTTTGCAGATACAACACAGGCATCCATCAAGCACGAATAGTTGTATCTCTGCGCTGACCTCCCTACCCCCCTTCTCATGCCATGTGAGCCAATCGCGAGTGGAATCTTCAGTAGCCATACTGACTATAATGATACTCTACAATCAGTGGCGTGGAGTGCTTTGCGATGTATCGATTGTTATGGCATTTAAACCTATGGAAAAGGATCGATAAAACAGAGTGTTCGCAGCGAACGCCTTGATAATAGATTCTTTACCATAGGTTTAAATGGAATAACAATCGATACATCGCAATTCACGCCACGCCACCGCCACTGTCTACAATAATTGAAATACAGCGATCGGAGTGATGGCGGCACGATGTGGAATGCAGAAAAGTGGAGGCGAGAAATTTGACAAGTATATCGGCACGTGAGAGAAAATCCTTTGAGACCGAGCATTTCATATTCATTGACTCGGTCCTTTGCCTCGCACAATGAATTAAAGTTGAAAGTTTATAACTTACCGCGGAGAATTCATTAGCGAAATTTCATGCATATCAAATAATAGGAAATGAGTGTTTGTTGCCTCGGGGCTCCGCTGTTTAGGTGCCGTGCAGGAGTTGTCGCGCAGCTTTGGAATTTTGTATTCTTTGTTGCGAGGTTATTAATTAAATCTATATGTGCATCTTCCCCACTCGCATACTCGCCGAGCTTAATGCCACCTTCGTTTTCCGAACGCAACGCACGAAACTTTCGTCATGCATGTCGCCAGCGGAAATCCTCTCTGCGTTGATCTTTTTTTGTGTGTGTGAAATACCTTCCGTGTTTTATGCTAAAATAACGGCAGTACTTATCGAAAACCGCCTCAGAGGAGTGAGATATTTGCACAGACCATATACATCAACAACAGTAAAAGCATCTAATAAATTCATCCTCATCCCGTATAGTCAGTTGATCAATTCTTATCCAAAAGCCTCCATTTCGCGGTTTTCTTTAAAATTTGAATTAATTCTATATTTCTCATTGTGCAATTATCTCCTCACTTATTCTGATTGTTTTAATGTATGCTCACGTATTCACCTCCAATGAACTTGTGGCTCTTATGGAAAAATTAGGAAAAAAATTATGTACTTTTTGCAGGTATTCTCACCCACGAACTTCAGTCTAAGGTTTCATATATTGAAACGTCACTGGAAAAAAAAAACACATTGGGTCTAGAGTCCAGACTCTTGAAAACATTGACAAGAAAAAATACTCTTGATTCAATCAGATTTAAGCTTAAATCAAAAGGAAATCCGCTCAAATTAAGAGGCTTGGTTCTTAATTTAAGCAAAAATCCGATTGAATCAAGAGTATTTTTTCTTGTCGATGTTTTTAAGAGTTTGGACTCTAGCTCCAATTTGTTTTTTTTTTTCCAGTGTAGAGTTGAAATGCGATGTTCATAACCTACCGACGGTTTTTTTCGTGTTTTTCTTTCCTGGACAAGACTGAGGGGGAAGTGTTCAACTTAGGCAGCATGCGTTGGAATATTAAGTTGGGGCCGCGCCGAGAGATCTATAACGTTTTGAGTCTTTTTAGACCTCAACTTGATATTCCAATGCAAGCTGCCTGCGCTGAACCCCCCCTCCCCCTCTCCACAGTCTTGTACGGGTACTCATTGCTTCCCCCGCTATATATTGTGGACCCATCACTATTTTACCACTTGGTTACACAAAAAGATGACCTAACCTCTTTCGATACCCCACTAATAAAAGGATACATATCGCTTTTCGATGATGTAATACTGAGAGCGAGAGCGTCTATCCCGGGAACCCGAGTAATGTGAAGTTTCCCAGTCATTAGCGATGATAACAGTGGCGTGGTGTGAATTGCGATATATCGATTGTTGTGTCATTTAAACCTATGAAAAAAGATCGATTATCAGGGTGTTCGCAGCGAATACCTTAGTAATCGATTCTTTACCATAGCTACAAATGGCGAGATATCGATAATCGATTATTCACGCCACGCCACTGGATGATAATGACGAAGCCCGGAGCGTAAATATTTGATCAAGTTGCTCCTTAGTGTCAGCGCCGTAATCGATGCATCAACGCGGGGGAGATGCATTTCGGGCCCGATGGAGAAGGGAATCCTGCCGGGATAAGCAACAACGCCGTAAGTCCCTTCGGACCTTGCCTAATTTACTTTGATCAAACGCCGATTTACCACGGAACTGGTAAATATTTTTCATCCGATTTTTCAGTAGATTTCATCCGTAACTCAATCTGAGCGATCTTAAAATTTCAAGAGAAAATATTCGTAACTGCCCTCGAAAATATAAATAATTTATGGGAGTTAGTTTGGAAAGTTGCCAATTTTCATAGGACGTTATTCCTCGGCACGGCAAATAATGCACTGATGCGTTACCGTGTCGTCCCCAAAGAGAAAGCCCCCCTCCACCCCGTTCCGTCTCGTCCCGCGCGGGGTCCCAGAGGACCGAGGTAGACTTGTGCGATTATTTCAATAATCGATGATCGATTAACTGTCTCGAAAATCATCGACTCCTCAATAATAGTCCGTCTAAATAATTGATATGACAGACTGATAGTAGAAAAAATCGTTTTACGCGGGCAACATGCCAATGCCATTAAACGGAAGTTCAAAAATCCTTGATTTTTGAGAAGGAAGAAAACCCGATACAGAATAGAGTTAATTAATTAAATAAATTGATATAAACAATCGCAATAATTTGAGCGATACTTAAGAATGTTGAGTGTATATTAATAACGGATCGAGGCGCTTATAAGTAAAAAAGGAGAGGATCTCCCTTTTTCAGTTAATTGAAAAAGAACTGTAAAAATTTTAATCCGTTCCTATGATAGTGGATTATAAAATGTTTGTTTTTTGGCCGATCAAATTGTGAAATTAGATTGGCAGCCGTGCTCCTGTTCTCAAAATTTTACAGTGTGTTTGCTGTTTTGATGGAAGATGAAAGTCCTTACGGTATTTTTTATACCCCTGTCCCCTTCAATCGGCAAGGTATACAAGAAGTTCTTATAAGCCCTCCCATTTTTCAAATTGACCTTCCCATTTAAAAACCCCTTCTTCCTCAGGAATTGATAAAGATGACTTTTTCTACGGATGTGTACGCGTAAATTGCTTCGATTTTACGTAAAAAAAGCAATTTTCGTATTCTAATATTTCAGAATGAGTGATTTAGTCACTTGAGACGATTAAAAAATTAGTTATCCTATTTTCAACTTGCGGAATATGCTATTGATTATCGCAACGCGACGCAGGGTTATAGACCACATAGCGTGATACAACTATTTTAACGCTCGTGTAGGTTACATTGCATATCCACGAAATTGAAGGAGTTTCCAGTTTCTCGCTCGCATTTTCATTCCAGCCAAACTCTATACATATTCCAATCGGCGCGTGTTGCAGGAAAGAAGTTGTGTAATGGTAATCTTTGTCTTCAAAAACTGACAAATTATAAGTCTGTAATTTTCTTTTGCGAACATTATACCCCATTGAATGAAAACTTAAAAAGAAGGCTAAATCTAGATCCTAAAACATCCTTCATTTTTTCAACTCCGTGTTACCGATGGTATGTTTTGGGCATTCAGGGATGTAGAAAGTTCTTGGCTTTCACATTTTTCGAATTAGCCTCCCCATCTTTTAAACCCTTTGCCCTCAGGAATTTCAAAAATATGACTTTTTTACGGCTGTGTACGTGTAAATTGCTGCGATTTTGCGAGTGAGAACACGTGATCTACACCGCGATTTAACAAACGCGATTTTGCCAGCTTTCCCACTTGAAAACACCGATCGATACTCGTCCAATCGCGTGGTCGAGAAGTTTTTGCACCTCTGCTCAATCCCTTACCCCCCCCCCCCCTCAAATATACGATACCAACACAAAGCCTCAACCACATGTCACTGTGACTCTTTTAGAGCGAACCTCTTGACGAATTCATGAGATCACTTTTCCACGGTTATTTCTGACAGCGATATCCGACTATCACTCCAAAACTTTCGAGTGTGATTTTTCTTTCCCCCTCGCAACATGGGGACCAGCACACAGTGGATCGAGTCAATTAGAGAGGTCGGATATGAAATTTTTGACTAAAATTGCAAATTTTGATGTTTATTTCGTCACATTTTAAATTTCAAGGGGTGATTCTTAAGGGAAATTTCACGAGAAAACCAATGAAACTACTTTTAGAACCTTAAATTTTTGTATGTACGGGGTTATAAGCGTTTAAAGTTTCCAAATTTCGTCCGACCTCTCCTATTGACTTCTCCACCGTGCGGCACTCCGTCCCCGGCTGCTTTGGGCAACCCGCGGCACGAGTGTCGAGACGCCCAATATTTCCTGGAAGCTCCTCCGAGGCGATCCCGTTTTAAACTTTCTTCAACAGTTTAAACTTTCAATATCTGATTTCATGGGGCAGTGACTGGGAAGAAAGTCGGGTCATTGGCTCGACGAGAACTTTCCTTATAACTTTCCACCGATCTGATTCTTCCGCTACCGTTAATTTAATGCGCCTCGTTACTTTGCGAGTGTACTCGAAAGATACGAATCTTTTTTAGCCCGACTCCGGAGTGGAACCGTTGACCTTTCGAGACTTATGTTTGACTTCCTCCGACATCCCGTCGTTCCGCCGACGCAATGCCCTAATTGCATTTTAAGATGGGCCCTGTCGTCCGTATGCCTTCGTGCTATCTGGGGCTCATGTGGAGAGGAAGATGCGTCCTTACACTATCGAGGTGAAGAATTTTCTATAGCAATCTTCATTAATATCGCGGGCGACTTCTTTGAATTTCAAGCGGGAGCACTCAATGCCCGTTCTTCCCTAGTCATGCCGACTTGAGCGATGGAATTGATTCTTATTAAGGATTTTCCCGCTAAGAGGAGCTCTTTGGGAATCAGCCCGCTTACAGTTGCGCTCTGTTCTTTGCGATGTAAGAGGTGACTTAGATGAGTCCCACTTGATGTTCAGAAAACTCATTTGTACACTGCCAATCTCCTTCACTGTGTGTGTATGCAAGCTGGAAGCTAATGATTCTAATAGTATCCAGATCAAGATTTAAGACTCCTTATTTATGCAATAGTAAAAGGACTATATTTTGCAGTAAGGGACCCTACTTTTTTGACCATCCATAAAAGCAACAATTGGTTCAAATGAACCAATGACACTTACGTTTTTTCCTCAAAATGAATGGATTCTTTCCTCCGAGATCTCCTAAATTTGCATATCTGGTAACGCTTAGTTCCAGCGTTCTACTAGGCCGATTTTCATGATTTTTGCGATTATCGATAAGCAATTATCTCTAGATGAGCTCGCTATATTCAAATTTTGAAAATATGACCCAGGTCTTTTAAAGTCGACGGCGATAGGGGTACAGCTAAAGCTATAAGAGCTTCATCCAGGCGATAAACTGTAAAACCCCTCGATTAACTATATAGTACGGCGACAGGAACTATATCCCGGCTTTATAATTTTCATTGATCCGAATAGCCCGGATGTATGATTTTCTATATCTTTCTATCGCTTCCTATAGTCGGCTATAAGAATTCCTATGATATTTTGAAACGCAGCTCCGATAGCCAATTTTACCAAACGAGACACTTTTAAAAATATTATGACGCGCATTACGCCATTTCTGCACCTGGAATAATATTTTCAGTCGCACGTCTTGTTAGTAAAATTAATTATATTATCAAGCCACCAACGGTTGGCTCAGCGGGACGGATTGATAGCGCGACGAATAAACCTCAACCCTCCCGTATTCGGTGATGCAATTTTATGCCACCCTTCTCATTGCGATGTGTTTCGAATGGCCACTGAACCGGGGGAACTCGTCCGAGAGGCCGCGGGGGCGATTGGGAGGGGGAGTCTGGGCTGAAAGGCGTGCGTTACGGTAACGCTATAACGCCGTTACCCGTTTTCAAGAGAACGGGGAGGACTGGGAGCCTGCAGTTGTATATTTTTTCGCGCGCCCCTCATGCTCCACATCCGTCCCCCGAACACCACTTTCCCGTCCCCTCGTTTGCGAGATCCTCGCCGCTCTGTATCTCAATTTCCACATGAGCCCTGCCGTGCTACGGAAGAACGCCGTAAGAGCCTTCAAACGTTGCCAAATTTCCTTCGGTAAAAACCGAATTCATTGAGAAAATTGTGAATATTTTCCCCCGAAATTTTCAGACGACTTTGTACGCAATTTGATTTAAAATAGCTGAAAATTTTAGGGGAAAATATGCTTGAATTTCATCAAAAATACATGTTTTATCGAAGGAAATTTGGCAACTCTCGAGTGTTCATACGGCGTTTTTCATATGATCAATGCTCTTCGGGGCTCATGTGAAAATAGCCATACGCCCTTTCGCTGGAGGGTTCTGTCCGTGGATTTATTTAACCGCGCCGACGCTCCGCCGAGCAGATGATAACCCCCTATTAATGCCCGATATAATATGTTGATCCGATCGGGTGAGCAATTCGACGGACGGCGACGCGTCGGCTAAAAAAAGCAAATGAAAAAGCTGATAAATTGCCGAGTGATTTGCAAATTCGAAGCGCACTTGTTTCGGGAGATGTGTTTATTTACGGGCACCGGATTCCGTCCGCGTAACAAATGCAATCTGGTATTCTGTAATTTTTTCAATTTCTCTCCGATTTTCGGCGGAGACTTCCTGATGAAAATTTGATGTTTTATCTCCTGGTTGTCTACTCCAAATAATTTTCCTCTGAGATTGAAACAAAATGACCTTACACAGGTGGTGGACCCAGGGGCCGTTCATAAAATGCGTAACACTTTATAGCGGAGGAAGGCCTGCAGCCTGATAATTGAAATTTCGTGCTTGTCGGGTAGACATAGATGACATAGGTTAAAAGGCGGAGCTTGATTAGTTGGCTATGTCTTATCGCTGCTTTATCGTGCCTTTGTCGAATGGAATGGACAACTGTCGGAAACTTAAGAGGTGCCTTTAGCTTGTCGAGAGTTCCACCCGAATAGGCAGCGATAAGACATAGCCAACCAATCAAGCTCTGCCCTTTAACCTATGTCATCTATGTCTACTGGACAAACACAAAATTTCAACAATCAGACTGCCGAGCTTGCGTTACGAAAGCTTCAGGTCTGCGTTACATCAAATCGGCGTTATACAAAGATAGGGATCAAATTCATTGACAGGGTTGCCACTTTCTCGAGGAACTCCAAAACTGAAAACACAGCAACACTGCTAATGTACTTGGACGTATTTCTGCCAAACAGAACTATGTGCATTAAGACATGAGCCCTGAGACCCATAAGAGTATAAGCATAAAAGGGCTCACGTCATAATGCGCATAGTTCCGTTTGGCAGAAATACGTCCATTTGATCCCTATCATTGCATGGAGAGTTTGTCTTGATATAGAGGTGAACTTTCAGGGTAGCGTGGGATATCACCTCCATAACGGCCAACGACTTTGAGAGCTTTTTTGAGCTACGAAGTTGATTCCAGAGAAAACCAGTGGCACATCGTGTTGTCACGGAAGAAACAGTGATTAAATCGCAACTTTCTAACACATGCAAGAGCTCCATTTGACTGAAAGCCAGATAACTATCCGAACAGAATGAGTCCGGTCTAATGAGAGGCGCTACCGCATTCAGTGTTGAGAAAGCCTCGCGGGAGAATGGAACTACTCTCCGTTGTGCGGGTTGCATAGCCACCCAAGTCAGATAGTGCGTCGCGATGCGCTCTACAAGAGAACGCTCTCAAATGACAGAGGAAATCGAGAAGAGGAGAAGAGCGAAGCCAGCTCTGCCCTGAATCCACGCTGAGAGTTACTTACACGGAATGTCTTTTAAATCCGAAGCTTCCAAGCCGAAGAAAATACATCAATTACGTCTCTTCACCTGGTTTCAAGACGGATCACTAGCTCATCGTCCGCACCACCGACTCAGCGTATCCTTCATGTTCGTTGTTTTTTGAGTACTCGAAAAATTATTCTTATCATTTTTGCCACGCTCTGGAAGAGCAAACTTCAGCCTATGGGGAATTTTTTGACTGTGGAAAATGAAAGTTGGTAGCGCGGATTGATTTATTATTTTTTTTTTTTCGGGTTTTTGATGTCGCAGGCAATTAGCAATCGCCGGCAAATTGCAATCTCTTCGTGTTGAATCAACAATTTATAAAATGTTAAAGTGAAAAAACGAGATAGGAAGTAGTGATTATTATGCTTTGAATTCAAACATACGTTATCCCCATCTTCTTGAATGCATGGTACCAGCTAGCACACTCGCGAGTTTGTGAAATGTAATCAATAATTTGCGTTGGGTTTGGTTTGGTTAAGCAACTAAACTAACTCCTTGGCAAAGCGGAGAGTATCGCTGGATTTGAAGGCGTTCCAAGCTGAGGTCGTGCCTTGAATTTCTTCGCTAAAGAAACCTTTACTTTATCGATGTTATTGTAATTGCAATTTGACGAATTGACAAGTACGAAGCTTGCAAATTGCCGACGATTGCTGACTGCCTGCGACAAATATATAAACTGATCCGAAAAGGAAAATTCTCAAGTAAAACTCACTAATGAAATTAACGACTCAATCACGGCAAGAATAAAAAACGTCGCTCATAACAACGGAATTTCGATTTATGTGGCCCAGTAAAGTTTTTGACTGAAGTAGTCAAAGCCTCGGTCTATGAACCTGAGCTCCGGGTCAGGTAACGTTAGTCTTTGATATGAGACAGAATATTCGGTTCTCTGAATCGAAGCTCTTTTTCTATGATTGAAAATTTCAAGTATCCAAACAAAAAAAATTGGTTGGCTTCAAGAAGAGCCTTCAAGGCGGCAAGAGAGCAAATGAAAGCTATAAGTTTGGTTTCAAAAAAAGGTTCAAAAATGCAAAACTAACCCAAACCGGAGTTTTGGCGGTTTGAAGTTCATGCGATTAACATAGTCTTCAAAGAGAAGAGGAGAGAGTAACAAGTCCAAATTAAAATTCTTATCTGCCATGTTCGACGAACATAATTTCCCGATTCTAATGTAACTTTTCGCAATTCATGCCCTCAAAAATAAAATAATACGATTGCAACTCGAACTTCAGGACAAAAAGAGAGAATTTCCATCGGTGTCTTAAAACCCATTTTTTGCCTTAACTCGATAATGGGATAAATCGTTTTACTGGAAATTTTGCCTTCCTAGACTAAGGTCATTGTTCGCGTGAACGGTCTTATTTGATGACAATGATGATGATTATGATAAGGATAATTAAGAGTACGATGGTGATGATGACAACGGCGATGATTGTTACGATAATGTAATTTATGGTCTGGCTTATCAGATGTTATTTTTGCTTATCAGTAAGATTAAACAATTAAAACACCATTTTTCTGATGAGCACTATTGGATGAAACTTTGCAGCGCACAATGCAACTTGAACACATCTCCACACATCATTGTTTCAATAATTCCTGTTTCATTAATATAGATAAATCATCGGAGAACTTGGGGAAGCGAGGGCTCATGAGGCGCCCACTGTGTGTGTATAATTGTGATAGATGGAAGTTCGATTGAAATGTAAAAATGGATCTGGAAAATAGAGGAAATAAAAGCTAAGCCATTGGCCATTAGTGATATCCTTACAGCCGTTGGTCCTGTGCCAAACACGGAGACCGTAATACGGACTGCTCCTCCACCATTCCACCCCCTCCCCCTCCCCTCCTCCACCTCCTCCCCGATCCTTCCTCGCTTTTCTTCTGTGCGCTGCGTTTGTCCTGCCGAAGCCCTTCGTAGGTAATTACTGGTCGAAAAAGTGCATTTATCGGGCTCCGATCCCTAGCTTCCCGCCATGAGCGGGATTTAACGGCCAATTGATGCGACATCACGAGGTCAAACAACTTGTTCGCGAAAGGAGCTTCCTAGCAAATCTAATCCCTTCGTTTCAGGATTTTTCAACTAATTTTTTTTCTCGCGATTTTTTCACCGTTTGAATATTTGAAGCGTCACAAGAGCAATGGATCGTATTCGATACATCAAATTGTAGAGATTGTATTGTTTTATAGATTCGTTTAACATGTAACATGAACGGGTTTCTTGAGATAGATTTTTGATTCTAATGAGTATAAAATAGCAATGTCGTCCATACAGTGCGGCCTTTTAAGGAATTTTCTCTTTTTCTACTTTTCTTACTTAAATCCTAAAATTTTTGTTTGAAATTATGTTCTATTTTTTTTAACCAAACGATACATCGAACCACTATCGAATAAGATCTATGCCTGCTTTGTCTTCATGCACAGGTTGGTGGTTTAGTAAGTGCGTATGAGGAGACTTTGGGAAACATGAAAATAAATCATGGGAATGGAACATTTCAACTTACCAATATATTTGCACTAGTGGGTGCCATCATAGTCAAATTAAACTTTGAAATTTACCTGCAAACAAAAAGAAAAAGGTGTCAGAGTAATGCGATTTATTCTCTTTTTTTAAAAATAAGTGGGTACGTAACGTGGGCTCGGATGAAGCTCTTAGGTACCTGCATATACATTATACATCATGATTGCAAACCAGTGATGAATGATTTAGTCGTGATGTTGTCCGTAAAAATGCCAAATTGAATCGGTTTTTGCTAGACGGACGTAAGTCAAAAAACTCACGAGCCCTAGTGTCCTGAGTGATCAACAAAAGCGAGGGCTCATGATTTTTTTCGACTTACGTCTGTATAGCTGAGACCGATTCAATTGATATGCACTCAGAGACTCCTATGAGTACTGGAAGGGTCCTGTGAAAAAAGAGGGCGTGCAAATATGATGTTCCATTATTGCAATTTTCATTTCAGAGAGACTCCTGTCAAATCGTCGTTTTCCTCACCAAAAATCGTAACTCCATTTCAATGTTGCCAAATTTCCTCTCGAAAATTTCATATTAACCAGAAAAATCTTAGGCATTTCTAACAGGAAATTTCACTAATTGTTCCACAGATTTCAATTATAAATCAGAAAATTTTGGATAAAGTTGCTTAGGAACATTTTTGTAAAATGAATTAATTAATTGCGTCAATTGGGCAACCTTGGAATGGAGTTACGTTCCTTTGTCCGGGAGACGACGAAATGTCACATTTAGACGTATTTATGCTAAAAGGAACTATGTGCATAGGGTTTGCGTGTAACATAGTTTCTTTTAGCATAAATACGTCCAGTCGGGGCGATTATTGAAACTGATAGATAAAGCGATAGACAAAGACGACAAAAGGGATTTGGAGGGATCCTATTGGTGGAAACGGGTTGTTGCAATGGACAAAGGAGGTAGGTAATCGACTAAGTAACGGCAACCCACGAGAAACCCGACAGTTAGTCTATCATTTCCCCCTTAGTCGATGAGAACCACCCATTTCAACCAATAGAATTGCTTTATACTTCCTATGTCATCTTTGTCTATCGCTTTGTCTATCAGTTTCAATAATCGCCCCGCAGTTAGACTGCTAGTTAAAAGTTCGAGAAATAACGATGTTCGACAACCACGCGAGTGCAACCTCAAAGGAACTTGATTTTCACTTCCTAATCCTGCACTCACTTAAAACCAGTCCTTGATGGAATGCACTTAGATTAGATTGGTCTCCCTCTATTATCCTATCCGATTTTCAATAATTGCATTTTGAAATGGTTAAGTGGAAAGAAAAGTTTTCAAATAATATTTCCTTGAACGAGCGGCAAGGAGATAGAGAAGAAAAAGAAAAAACTTTTTGTCAAGTCTCAAGTTTATCACCTCTCTCGCGAAGACGATTTGCCTTTCCCCCAACAAAGCGAGTAATCTCTTTTCAGCTAGATGCAACGCGTATTATCTTAGAATTACACTCCTAAAAACTCACCCTGGTGCATTAGAAATTGAAATTACAACGCGCTTCAAGTCAGCAGAGGAACCGATAATACACGTCACCAAAGGCAGGATGATGTGATTTCCATCAAGAATTACTATACTTCCGAGCGAGTAAATAGGAGTTTCCTCCCGATGGAATGAAACAAGATTTAAATAGATAAGTATATTTGGACCGCTCTAAGCAGGAAGGAATCAAGCCACATCAGTTATCGCCGAATTTAATTGTTTACATGAAAACGGTCTCGGCAGATTTTTGTGCAGATGAATTTTCTGCACAGTACAAAGGAAATCCCTAGAAATCTTCAAAGGAGTCCGCATAAAAGTTCTCTCGTTTCTCGGTTAATATTAAACGTAGGAAGTTGCGGTTTGGATGGATCATAATATTTTTAGCTAAGCTACAAGAATCAAGCATCAAAACACAATTTTGTGACTAGCGCAACTGACCCATAAGGGACTAGATGAGGTTTGAATTAGAGGAAAATGTCACATGTTTTTTCTTCAAAATCTCACGTATAGCAAACGATTCACACGACAGAATGTTCGGAAACCAATTCCTGAACCAGCTATCAACAAATATTTTCAACACAGATTAAAAAGAAGTTAGGTCATTCCAATGACGTCATTCATATCCTTGCCATTTAGCCAATGATCATTGTAAACACCTACATCTTGTTCAGGAGTTGATTTCTATACTTTCCGTAGTAAGGTTCGTATTCTTCGTGAAATTTTGAAGTGGTAACCTGTTACATGGTGCTTTAACTCATACATTCTCTGAAGACCCACTTGTTTGAAGCCAAATAGCCCTACAACTGGATTTCATTCGGAAGAGATAATAATTGAGGGGCTTGGAGAACAAGACGCGTGAGTGCAGGTTTTGCTATTTCGAGAAATACGTGGTTGAAGTTTCGAAATTACATGGATTCTCATGGCGGAGAGAAAGTTCAAACACACTTGTTGATGCTTAAAAATTGGAATTTGGGAGCGAATTTTTCACAGACTGTGCATTAGGACTGGTTTTACTCAGAAAAGTAATATCTCGATTTTTTTAAAAAACTGCACTTATGCGCCTTTTCCTCCAAGCCTCTCGATTGATCTACACTGAGTTTGAAGAAAATAACAATTCCACGTATTCCAGTGCTGAGAGAAATGTGCGATTATCCCAGTATCGCTCAGATTGCACATAGTTCTTATACATTATTAGGATCTATTTGAGTGAATGAATTTGAAGTTGATAATTGGTGATACATATGAACCCGATAATCATTTTTTCGGGGTTTCCTTGTTTTTTTATGAGAGTTGTTTAGCAGCGACGGTAGATGGAGCGAGGATCACACTTTTGTGTCATGCCTCGGGTCATATCCATGACGGCGTTTTAATGCCGTCTTGGACTTTGCGGCATGTCAAGTTGAATTCACTGCCGAGTGTGATCTGCTGATGAGGTCTAAAAAGGCCCAAACCGGTGTAGATCTCTCGGCGTGACTCCAACCTAATATTCCAATGCAAATTGCCTGATCTTCAGAACCCTTTCCCCCCTCAGTTTCGTACTTGTACGCATCAGAGTTCAAAAAATTTAATCTTGACTCTAATAATTTTAACTTTTGGAATTTCTTGGCTTTGTTTTCCCCGCAAAATGGTGTGGACCCAGCACCATTTCTCCACCTTGTAACAAATGAACTTGCTAACGTTTTTAAATTGGGTGGAAAATCTTAGTCAATCACTTTCATGACGATCTTGTTTTAGGATCACTCTGTGGAAAGGGATGGATCAGAAACTTATAATACAATTGAAAATTCTCCAAAACAACAGCTACTGCCAGTGAAGACGAGTTGATCGATTGATACGAGGTTAGTGATTCTCAGCTTTATTTTTCCCCCGATTCATCATTCATGTACACTCTTTGACTCCTCCTTAATTTTTTGCCTTGGTTGTCTGACTATCAAAGGCCTGATTATTGAAATCGGCAGACGAAGCAATAGGCAAAGAAGACGTAGGGAGTATGGAGCGAACCTATCTGTTGAAATGGGTGCTTCTTATATAGTAAGAGAGAAAATGTCGGACTAACCACAGGATCTCAGGTGGGTTGCAATTAGTTAGTCTAGTACCTACCTCCTTTGTCCATTGCAACCACCCGCTTCCACCAACAGGATCCCTCCAAATCCCTTTTGTCTTCTTTGTCTATCAATTTCAATAATCGGCCCTCAGATGGGTCAGTCGTCATCGTCATGATTTCTTCAGCAATATAGTAAACATGCAGGAATTTTCAATTGATTTGAACGTTCGATTAATAAATAGTTTTTATATACTCTCTAACTCACAGCTTCTTAAGGGTACCAATTTCACTCTAGATATTCTGGCAGAGTAATTCTGTAAAAATGAGAATTACTTTTCCTTCTTTTTCGTGTTATTTGCGTTAATACCTCAATAATAGTCTACGAGTCCTTGTGGGTCATCAGTGGCGCGGCGTGCTGTGCGATGTATCGATTGATCTGCCATTTAAACCTATGGAAAAGGATCGGTGAACAGGATGTTTGCAACGAACATCTTAATAATCGATTCTTTATCATAGCTTCAAATGGGGAAATATCGATAATCGATCATTCAGGCCTCGCCATTGCTTGTCACATTTTATCCGCAGGAATCCTTGTTACGCACGTGAGACCGTCTTGTTAAAAGAACCAGAGTTTTTTTTAGTATTTATTACTACTTTTTTCCTTTTTTAAATTCTTTTATTTAGCGTAAATATTCAAAATGTAAACAGGAGTGTTCATCACTAGGATATGTCTCACTGCATTAAACTGGTCTAAAAACTTAATTTTAATTTAAATAAATATTTATTTCTAGTACCGTCACTACTTCGTTTTTTTCTTTTTTCCCCTTTTTTATTTAATTTGTATTTATTATTCATTGATTTGAAATTATTTTTATTGATCTTCATTGATTTGTGTTAATCACCCTGGTAAAAATTGGCAGTAAAATCTGTGTTCCAAAATACCATAGACCTACAGCCGGCTGTAAGATTTCCAATAGCTTCTATAGCCGGCAACACAATTTCTTATAGCCTTTATAGCCGATGGCGACTAAGCAACACCCTGGCGATAAAGTGTATGCTAAACGTTATTAATTACGGATGCTAGGACTTAGTGAGTTATTGGACTACCGCTCTCTTTTTGGGCCGCAGTATCTTGATTTAATTTGCGAGGAAAGCTCCGTACTTTTGAAGGATGCCTGCCATTCCTAATATGTTGGAGCGCCTTCAATTTCGTATGATACTGTGCAATACCTCTGGTGTGGAATAGTTGCTTCAAGCGCCGCGAGCGAGCAGCCAGCGCTGAACGCTCATTGGCGCCTACAAACCTAACAGGGATACTTCACGCATTGCGCAATGCGTGAAGTATCCCTGTTAGGTTTGTAGGCGCCAGTGCGCCGCCGCTCCGCTTTGTGTTAGGCTCTAATATTTAATCTCGCGGAGTCAGCGTTTTTCAACTCATGACTTTGAAATGTTTGCACACTCTGTATAGATTATTCTCATTTTAATTGATGAAAAAAAAATATGTAGTAAAGGAAAATATAATGTGCGTTTTGTAAATATTAAGGTGATTCCGTACAAACTTAAGGATTTACAAAGCACAAGAATTTCTACACAATTTCTTATAGCCTTTTATAGCCGATGGCGAAAAAGCAACAGCCAGGCGATAAAGTGTAAAGCCCGGCGATAGGAACTATAGCCCGGCTGTATAATTTTTTATCGCTTCGTGTAGCCCGGCCGTATGATTTTTTCCACTTTCTACAGCTAGCTATGTGATTTTCTATCGCCCTCTTCAGTCGGCTATAAGAACTCCTATAGTATTTTGAAACGCAGCTCCTATCGCCAATTTTTACCAGGGCAACTTTTAATTTTTTTTTAATTACACATTTGATATATTATATATTTCATGATCATCACACTTCAAATGTCACTGAAACATCATAAATTCATAACAATGATTCTAGATTACAGCGATATGCCACTCTTACTGTGAGACTGAAGAATTATTTAAATCGGGAGCATACTTCCCTCTCTCAAATATTTAAACCACTCTATTAAATTATTGGTTTAATTATTAATTATTATTATTGGTTTTAATTATTTATACACTCTATTATGTCTTTTATTGATGGTTTTGTTTACTTTGTACATAGATACCATCCAGCATGTTCCTGAGTATCTTCACGTGTATATGTATTTTTATTTGCGGTTGTGATGGTGCTAGAAGAGAAACAACTACGGTAAGTGTTCCGGAAAATGCACGCGTGTTTGGTTACCATACGCTGCATAAAAATAAAAAAATAATGTTATTAGTCTACCATATGATTAATGCTACTTCTAACTCTCGCTGCAGTAATCTTTGTATGACTCGTTCCCACGAGAAATTATAAAGAGAAAAATGAAACGTACAGTGCTCTAATTCATATTTTATTTAATGGTCCATTAAGACGTTGTTCTCTTTTTCCCCAAAACTTTCATTTGCACTTTTCTACCGAGATGCAACATTTATCTTTAAGTTTATGGATGTGCCGCAGGAAATAAGCAATCGCCG